>NC_090319.1:46338778-46638778 GCF_040869045.1 Eurosta solidaginis
TTACCATTTTCGTGCAGTCGTCAGCATAGTAAATGTTGGTAAATTCGTCTTTTCACAAGCTTTGATATGTACATATGGGAGTGCAGCGTTGAAAGGATACCACCCTGCGCCACCGTTTGTTAGGTTTTGAGGTTTCGTTCCTAAACAGATACTTCGCGGCCACTCAGATCATTTGCAGTCCATATTTTTTTATTTGGGTGAACCATCTATACCTTGGTGCATAATGGTTTCTCACGTCTTCGATACTGACCAAGGGAATGATACCTGTAGATACGACTTGCCAGCTTTCCAGGCTTTAGTAGTGGAAAAGGCTTTGAAGAGATTTACAAGGTATAATTGAAACTGCTGTCGCCTTGTCCGTCCTGATGTCACGTTGTTTACAAATTTTTTCCAAATTATTAAATAAATTATAAAGCTTTGTATTATGCTTTTTTTTGCTTTTCTTTTTTCTTTGCGGGATGATTGATGTCTGCGTAAAACTCTTCTTTACTAGTCGCCGTCGCCGACGCATAGAATTCTGTATATCTTTTGAAGAACTTTTCTGTAGCATAAAGCAGGATGTAGAGCATGATTTCCAATTCTCGAGAGTGAACTTTACTTTTGAATTACTTACCTAGTCCAAAATAGCATGAATTGCCAAGAGTGATTCGTCCTGGATTTCTAAGCTGGTCTTGTTGTTTGTGTTAATGCTGGCGCTCAAATAAACGAAGTCTTTTACTATTTCGAAGTTATGGCTGCAAATAGTAGCGTGTTTGCCAAGACGGAAATGTGCAGACTCTTTGCTGTATGACAGAGAGCACTTGGTTTTGATCTTATTCATCATCAATTTCAATTTCAAAAGAGTACATAAATATATGTAAATATACTTACTCAAGATCTTTTTAGTAAAAGCCTCATTTAAAAAGTTTAATTATATCAATTATCTAGTTTAACAAAGGCCCACAAATTTTATTTGTTTTGAACAGGGGAATTCAAGCGATTGATAAGCGTAGTTCAAAGCAACCCAATTGTCAAACCCACCTATGCGAGGGGAATTCTGTTACTAATATGCATGTATTATATACGTATTTTATAGGCGAGGGGCTCTGGTGACCACAAGTTCCACATGCCCATTCGGTGCGTGACAACAGGATGACCAATAAGGTTCAATATTGTCATATTTAATCGTTCCCCAGATGGTCAGGCTAGTATTTCAATGATGCTTGATACCGTACCGTCTTGGATCTTTATTCAGCAAAGGTCCATCAACATTAATTTGAAATCTTCGGAGAGTGTATTTCTTGCAACAAAACAGCAACAACAAGATGCAAATGGAGGTATCTTACAATTATTTTTTTGTAGCTATAGGAACCTTCTTTATCTAATATAAATTGTGCATTGTCAGCAATCTTAGGAATGCTCATGTTGTGAGGTATTAAAATACCAAACTATAAATCATTTATGTATTTTCAAATTGTTTGTATGAATTTCGAATTTATTTGATGTTGATATTCCTTGCAAAGTTCTCGGAGTGATGCTAAAACATAGAAAAGCTCTTAACTGCTTTTGCATGCATACAAACTTAGTTAATATAAAGGTGTGTTTTGCTACCTTACAAAAAATTGTGCGATTAATCCCTAAGGAGAGCGGTCTGCGACTGATCTCCTTTGTCCACATTGGGGTATAATTGATCCCCTCTAGTACCTTTTGGGTATATTTAGCATCAGTCTGTTTGAAATTTATGTAGCCAATTGAAAAAAAAAAAAAACACTAAAAAAAAACAGCAACGAAATGAAAAAAATAACAAGTAAAGGTGTCTAAGTTCGGGTGTAACCGAACATTATATACTCAGCGTGAGCTTAATTGTACATTTCATTTCAAATAAATTACCTTTCTACATAACACGTGACACCGTCCTTTAAAAGAAAAATCTTCCCATTTCCTCCTAAAATAAAACCTGATAGGTGAAATATCATTGAATAAAAACAATTTTTTGTTAAGTTGCAGCTTATTATTCTAGTCTACGATCCTTTTAAACTTGTTTTACATCTAAGTTGCCGTGGTCTTTAACCGATCCCTTCCGTTTTTACTAGAAATATTTTCTGCTATAAGGCAAATGTGTGTACACAATTTCATTACGATATGTTAATTTTACTTCGAGTTATGGCTCCCGAAACATAGAAAATTGCTTAGCCATAAAAGGGGCGGTGCCACACCCATTTTCAAAAATTTTAGTGTTTTCCAATTTAGTGGTATAATTCAATTTAGAAAGTAAAATTCTATTGATACAAAATTGTTTTTCGCTAAGATATAGCTTATTTTGTTTGTCCATGACCCCTTTAAAAATCTTTTATATAAAATTGGGCGTGGTCCATAATTGATTTCGTTAATTTTTCTTCAAAGCATTCCTTATAGTAAAGGCAATATCTCTGCCGAATTTTGTTACGATAGGTTGAAGGATTTTTGATTCATGATTAATAATGGATTAATTTTATCACAAGTGGGCGGTGCCACTCCCATTTTGAAAAATTTTTCAAATTTTTATCAAGAGTCTCGATATCAGTATATATAAAAATTGGGCGTGGTTGTCATCCTATTTCGCTCATTCTCAATACCAATCTATTTTGGGTGCAGATAAGCTCGTGTACCAAATTTGGTGAATATATCTCAATATTTACTCAAGTTATCGTGTTAACGAATAGACGGACGGACGGACGGACATGGCTGAATCAAATTTTTTTCGATACTGATGATTTTGATATAAGGAAGTCTATATCTATCTCGATTCCTTTATACCTGTGCAACCAATCGTTATCCAATCGAAGTTAATACACTCTGTGTGCAAAGCACGCTGAGTATAAAAGTGCCAAACATTTCACAGCGCCAAAACTGGCCACATAAGCAAAGTATGCCGGTCGAGTGGTAAACAGGTATCTGAACTCGAAGAAACAAATGAATGTGGGACTGTACAAATTTTACATTAAGAGGGCAGTTAATGCTATGAATACTTTCGGTAGAAACATGATTACAATGCAAACTGACGGAGTACAGATACAGTTGGAGTTAGATACGGGTGCTCCATGCAGCATAATAAACACGAAATTATTCTGCAAGTTAAAGCTGACAACAAGGTTGAAATTAACGGACCGTCAGTTTTCAAGTTACACTGGACATAAGGTTAATTGCATTGGACGTGCATTTGTCAATGTAAGATATGGAAAACCCACACGCAAGCTAAATATACATATATGTTGTTGAGAGTAATTTCGAGACTTTGTGTGGACGGGGGCGGATTTCACACATGAAATCAATTTCACTGAAATGTTCGCACCAGAAACAACAGCAAACCCTACAGACACACCATTTCAAAATCTTAGTTCAATAAAGACAGGTTCCGTACAAACAACTAACCTTGCTGGAAATAAGAGACTATGCTTGCAACAAATTGTGGCACGTGGAGTCCGCCTTTGATTCGGTAGCAGGAACTTTTAAGAGCCCGTACTTGCACGAGCGAGAGAAGTTCCATTTGCATTACGAGATGCATATGCAAAGGAAATTGACGCAGAAAACGCTGCAGCTTTCTATGAACGAGTTGAGTATTCCGAATGGGCATCTACTACACATGTAGCTACAAAGAAAAATAGTGGGATACGCAAAACTGGAATTTACAAGCCAACTGCCAATCCGCAGATGATAATTGATGAGTATCCAATTCCCAAAGCAGAAGAAATTTTTAACCAAATTAAGGGCGTCACAATATTTGCTCATTTGGATGTGACCGACGCATACTCACACTTGCGTATTGATCAAGAAGTTGCGCATGTACTGACACTGAACACTACAACGCACGGGCTCATTCATCCAACACGTGCAGTTTACGGCACTGCTAACTACAAGATATACCAAACGTTAGAAACTTTTTCGACGAAATCAGCATATACGCTAAAAATATGAATGAACTGCTAACAATGTTGGATTGTACGTTTGGGAAACTCAAAAAACTTGGTTTCAAATTAAATAAATCCAAATGTATATATGCTGCATCGGTAATAGAGATTTTAGGGCACAGAATCGATGCCGAAGGTATACACAAATCAATCAAGCATATCGATGCTATACTACATGCACCGAGGCCTACAACAATCGAACAACTGCAACTATTTCTAGGTAAGATAACATACTATTCTTATTGTATACCGAACTTAGCAACGCTAGAAAGACTATTGCATGATATTATCAAAAAAGGGGAATTCTATTGGCCACGGGCCGCCGAATCGGCATTTAAGAGCATAAAGCAAATTTTGGTTACACCACAAGTGCTAATGCCGTATGATCCAGCAGTCCCACTAGTATTAGCAACGGATGCTTAGAGGTTTAGGTGCTGTGTTGTCTCACCGCGCAGACAGCAACACGGAACGACCAGTTGCATATGCAAGCCGTACCATGAGTCAAACAGAACAACGCTACTCCCAAATTGACAAGGAGGCACTTGCAATCGTATGGGCTAATTAAAAGTGTTTCTAATACTTATATGTGAGAAGTTTTGCAAAAATAACAGACAATCGCTCAGATACTACATCAAACGAAATCTCTGCTGGTATTATGTATATCACGAATGGAAAAATACGCTGTTTTCGTGAACAACTTTAATTTCGATGTCACTATTAAATAATCTAAGGAAAATTGTAACGCAGATTACTTCTCCCGTTTACTGGTTTCGACAAATAAACTAAAGCAACACATGACGGAATATGGTGATGAATTCCATAATTTTATGATACGCCAGATTAGTCAACTATAAGTGGAGCTGTACTTATCGCCCAAGAAACACGTAGGGATCAAATTTTGGGAAAAGTACTTCAAATACTAGAAAAAGGTCAATGCCTCATCAGAGCAGGGTACAAAGCCTCGGAATGTCAGCACCAAGCATCATTTGGCTGTCTTACATTCTAGTATCGGGTCGTTATTCCTATGAAACTTAGAATGTTATTAGGTACTTCAAGAATTGCACGGGTCCCACCTGGGTTTTGTTAAAATGAAAAGTATCGCACGTGGTTTTATATACTGGCCAGGTATATATAAAGAGATCAAAAATGCGGCAAACCATGGGAGTGTTGCGCGAAAAATGCGAACAAACCACCGAAGCTAACGTCAAATTTCAACATTCTAGGCATAATATTTACTAAATAATCAGGTTTTTTGTTTTTTCAAAAATGTTATATATATAAAAAGTGGGCGTGGTTATCATCCGATTTCGCTCATTTTCAATACGAATCTATTCTGGGTTCAGATAAGCTCGTGTACCAAACTTGGTGAAGATATCTCAATATTTACTCAAGTTAACGTGTTAATGAACAGACGGACGAACGGACATGGCTCAATCAAATTTTTTTTCGATGCTGATGATTTTGATATATGTACGTCTATATCTATCTCGATTCCTTTATACCTGTACAACCAACCGTTATCCGATTAAAGTTAATATACTCTGCGTGCAAAGCACACAATATTTGTTTTATTTTTATTATTTTACAACACCAATACGAAAAAAAAAATTAAGAATAATGTATTAGATCTTAAAAAAGTTTTAAATCCGCAAGAAATTCCGTACAGGTAGAAAGAGGACTTGTCCGCCAATACCCATAGGCGAAAAAAAGAGACTAGTGTAACTGTGGGTGTAGAAGTACGAAGAAAATACGTCCGACACTACCCGTATGGATACTAAAAGGGCCTGTCGGACACTTTCCATAGGGGTACAAAGAGGAAGTGTCGAACATTACAAAAAGGATCTCTCCGACAGTACCCGTGGGGATAAAAAGAGGACCAGTCCGACCCTACCCGTTCAGGCATAAACAGGTACAATTGGTCTCTCCATAGGACATGTTCAAATAAAACGGACCACTCCAACCCATATAGAGTGATCAGAACTGGCTGTATTCGCATACTCCTTTGCGATTCATTCCGGATTCATCCTATGCTAGTCGCATTTTTTGCAGGGTATATCACAACTGACCAAAATTCACATAAATGTGGCACATTATTGTTTTTTAAACCTCATAAGAAAATTAAAAAAATAAAATAAAATCTTCATAATAACAGTTTAATCTTATTTCTTACTCAAACAGTGGTGTCCAGAATCTTTCCTGGAAAATAACACTGAAGCAGTTGCCCTTCTATTTTGAAAGAAATTAAGTAAAGACGGGACTATCTGCGGCTGTGCCGTTTACCTCATACATGTCTTGAATTGTCCTCAAATATCTGATGAAATTCCAAAATGAAGGTTTAATTTGGCCATATAATTATTCTCGTGATGGTCGAGCTAACACCTAAATGGTGCTGTTTTACCGGAGTTTTCGTAAAACTTTCGAAATTTTTTGAAAAAGTTGTTGCGATTGGTATGGATAATTCCAGTTACAAAATTCACTAATGTTTTTTATATATTGATGTGGGAGTGAGAACAGGTAGTAAGGATAGGCTGCAGGATAGTCTGGTAACTACAGAAAATAGAGAAAGGGTGGCAACATTCAATGAGCCGACGGCAAGTGGCGTCCATCACGAAAGTTCAGTTGAAGTTGAAATGTAAGATACGAAAGGTCTTAAGACGTGTCACTTGTGGTTGTGGCCGCTTACTCTCGGAAATAATTAAATTAAAATAACTCTCACAATTCTATTTTATATACTATTATAATTCACCTAAATTCTAAGCTAAAATATTTAATAAATATTCTTGTAATAAGCAATGTACTTAACTGTTTAATTATGCCACATTGATATAACAAAAGAGGATTTAATTGACTAAATTTGATTGAATTCGCCGCTGCTGTATTCCTGTTTGCTTTTATTCGTCATTTTAGCAAATTCTTGCCCAACTGTATTTCTACAATTGAACGTTTTTGCTGACATTGAAGTTTGATTTGATTACCTTTTTCATTTATATGTACATATTAAGCAGTAGTAGCACGTTATTATTATTGTTACTATTATTGTTATTCTAGCAAATTGTTTATTTATTGAAAATTCAAACCAACTCTCAGTGTTCACTTTGCTGCGCATTTTATTGCTTCTGTAGCAATTCAGATTTTCGCTTTTACGTTGCTGTGTCATTATAAACACTACGCAACACAACGTCCTTGCCAGGAATTCAGTATTTTTATTATATTTTTTTTTTTTTTGCCTCTATTTGTATTTAATGGAAAAAGCGCACTCTTGACTTGATATGCCATGCTATGCAAACATAAAGTGGTACAACAAAAGAGTCATCATGGGATTTAAGCTAGGTTAAGCCAAAGGTTTGAGTCACAGAGAGTCATCGTCATATGCAGACACAACAACTTGCTGACGCAAAAAAAAAAAAAAAAAAAAAAAAAAAAATGCATTGGTAGCTAACAAACAAGCACACACACACACATATAAAATAGCAAGCTATAAGCATTACAGGCTCGACCTGATAAACAATCGTTGTTTTGATTCGCAACGGCACTATCGGGATTTGCACAATAATAACAAGAACAACTGCAGTGACTCACGGAAATGTTTCGAAATGCAAAAAAGTATACGCTGTTAGCTGTAAAAGCCACCACTGCAACCGCAATATTCCTACAATCATAGTAACATAAATTTTAATTTATTACTAGGTTGCAATGTGAAGTTGGCGCTGGCTTTGGAGCTGTTGTTGATGAAGCAGATTGTACTGTCAGATGAGGGTATAATTTATTTATGAAGGTTAGTATGCTTTATGCATTGATATTTACAAATACGCGCAGGTGGTATAACTTTAAGTTTAATTATTAATAAATCACCGCTTTGACCTTAAACTGCAAGCATTGTAGGGAAACATTTAAATTTTAAACTTAGAGAGATGGTGACGGTACTGATTCCTCCAGAAATATAAGCGAAAAATAGTAATTGACAGTTATTTTTGTAAAACAGCTGTTCGGTTAATTTTGGAAAGTTGTCTATTTGTAGAAAAGGAAAGAGAAAGAAAAAAGCGGCGTGAGTACTAACTCCTCATGAAGTTCGATGTGTAAACAGATGAATATGGGGTATTCCATCCCATTTCGACCAATTTTGAACCCAACCCCTTTAGAATTGGCTGAAAGTTTTTCTTCTTTTTCTAGCTTACAAAAGACGTTTTTCAGAAGTTTTTCAATATTTTTCATCCAACTCAAAAAAGTTATGAACTTTTAAAAAAAAAACCGTTTTTGTTTTCAAAATGCTATAACTTTTTCAAAAATTGACCGTTTGGGATCTTTTTTTTTTTAATTTGTTTTTAAATGTACTTTTCGGAAAAAATTCAAAAAAATTTTTAAATTTTTTTGGTTGTAATTTTTCAGTTTTTTCGTGATTTTTCGAATTTTGCCCTTTTTTTCTCAAAAAAAGCTTCAATCAATTCTGCAATCATCCCCACTAATCCCGGAGTGGGCCGAGAATTTTTATGCAGAATTGATTGAAGTTTTTTATGAGAAAAAAAAGGGCGAAATTCGAAAAATCTCGAAAAACTGAAAAATTACAAAAAAAAAACTTTAAAAATTTTTTTTCGAAAAGTACATTTAAAAAAAAATTAAAAAAAAAAGATCCCAAACGGTCAATTTTTGAAAAAGTTATAGCATTTTGGAAACAAAAACGGCGTTTTTTTTAAAAATTCATAACTTTTTTTGAGCTGTATGAAAAATATTGAAAAACTTCTGAAAAACATCTTTCGTAAGCTAGAAAAAGAAGAAAAACTTTCAGCCAATTCTAAAGGGGTCGGGTTCAAAATTGGTCGAAATGGGATGGAATACCCCATATACTCTATAAAACTAATGTTTTAAGTAAATCGTATCATCTCTGAATGAAAATTTAATATATTTGGCTTATACAGCATGAATAACGTGCGGTGTAAAGCAAACACAGAGCTCACAAAAAAAATTTGAAGGCAAATGTAGGGTATAGCGGTGAAAGTGTGATGGTTTGGGCCTACTTCGCTGCCTTTGGAGTTGGCAAAAATAACTTTCTTAGATGGCACAATGGACAAAAATTTTTATTCTAACTTATCAAAAGACAATTTGTTGCAAAGTGCCCCTAATTTAGGTGCAGATGATCGATTTCGCAATTACCAAGCCAAAGACCCTAAACACAAATCCGGCATTGTGCAGACATTGGTAATATCGAACTGTCCACACCTCATGAATTCACATCCAAAACCTCTCGCCGTAAATGTCATTCAAAGTTTGTAGTCAATTTTGGACTCGGTTACACCGCAAAGGCAGATTAGTAAGATTTGCGATTTAAAAACTACTCTTGTCGAAGAATGGCATAAGATACCACGCGAAGCCGCTCAAAAATTAATTGCATCTATGAAAAATCATCTTGAAGATGTTGCTAAACAAAATGGAGGTCACACGAGGTACTAAGCTAAATAACAAAATAATTTTTTCTAAGGCAGGTGGCGGTGCACGGAAGAAGCTGTGACCTTAGATTTTGAGATAATTCAATTTTAATTAAATAATTAGCACAAACGTGTAAACACATGAAATTTAAGTATTTGTTAAAATAAAAGCATATTTTTATTAAAATTGTGCATTTCAATTTTTTTTACAGCGTTATTAGTTTACTTTCTATACAGCTTAACAATTTTGTTCTGTAGCTGCACGAAATAAGATATGAGCCACTGTATATATGTCGATAATCAAATGATAAATTTGCTTCATAAAATTTATATATTTTTGATAAGAAAAAGTTATAACGCCGATAACCAATTGGTAACCCTATCATAGAAAAAAATTGTTAACTGTTCGAAGGTAAACCAGTAACTTTCAGATCATGTCAATAAATTTTGATTCTACACCGAGAAGAATTTATCATATCAAATCGATGACTTCTTAATAATATAAAATTTTTTTTCGACTAATAATCCATAAGTTTTTGATGATAAGTCGATAAATTTTTGATTGTAGACCAATATCTTTTCTATAATATATCGAAAACTTTTCGCCATTAAATAGATATCACGCCGATAAATTTTCGATAGCACTTCAGTAACTTTTCATAACATATCGATAACCCTTCGATAAGTATTCGATAACCCTTCGATAAGTATTCGACAACTTATGATAAGTATTCGATAACGGTTTGATTATAAAGCTATAAATACTCGATAACAAACTGTTAGTCACTCTATATATTTTCAATAACTCATTGAAAAACTTTTGTATTGATAGCAAATTTATAGCACCTCGATAACACATCGATAACTCTGATATACCTGGTCGATACCTTCATATAACAACGATATAACCCGACGATAAGAAAGGTATAGCGCTCCCACAACCCGATGATAGCAAACCGACAACTCACCGAAAACAAGCCGTTTACCTCGTATGTATATTAGACTGGGTTGGTCCCCATACAATAAAAAAAGTTGCTAATGTCCGCCACTAAATTTAAAGATTATGTTGAGAGGGTTTCGGAAAATTTTTTCATATTTTTTTTTTGATCCTTCGAAATATAGCCGAAACGGCTTTTCATTGTAACTTGGTTATTTGATGTCCAATTTTCAAATTGGTATGTCAATATTTTGGCCTTAAGAAGCTTCACATATCCGTTTAATGTCCTTTTAACCTATGAAGCCGTTTTCACATGATTAGGACAGCAAACAGAATTGTAACCCCCCCCCATTTTTCAGCAAACAAAAAGGTTACTACTGAGAAACACCCCCACTGTCGAGCATGTAATGGTAGCTGAGAAAACTGAGAATGAGAATGTTCTCCCTTTACGATTGTGGGAGACTGAAAGCAAAATTAAAACGACGTACGTTTCACAGACGTACGTTATCTCACTAGGGTTAAGGATCAAATGGAAAACCCCAATTAGATACCAGCATCGATGTTATAAAATAAGCCCGTCCTTTTGCAAATAATAGAAGCTTTCTATAGCCCCTAGTACAAAACGTGCTCCACCGCTTCTTGCTGCAGCTGGACCCTCTACATCTGATTTCTAAATATCTCACCCTGGGCGTCTCCAATGAGAACTTTCACCTTATTTAGTGAGTATTCGGGCTTTCAACTAATTGTGAACTAAATGAAAATTGAAAGCAAAACACAGTGTGATTCGAGTATTTGTAGCAACTCAATTCGTTGCCTCAGCGTTCTGAATTTTGTTTTTAAAATTTTTCAAGTTTCTGCTTATAAGTATGAGATTTTTAAATACCATGTTACCAGCGGCACCTAACAACAAATTTTCTATCATTTTGCAACTTCATCGGGCATGATACCGCCGAATTAAAAGGGTAGGTAGAAGACTTAAAAGGAGGAAAAAAAAGCAGCGGCAGAAAGGCGTGAGTGCAAAGGGCTTGAGCTCCTAGCCACCGGAAACAATTCGGCGACAGAGGGAAGATGTCAAGGCTGGAACAAGCTTCTATAAACACGAAAATGGTGGCCTGGTGTCTGATGTTCAGATACTGCTTAGATTATCTAGGGAACACTTTTCTATGCTCCTAAATGAGAGAGCGATGAAGCTCTCAAGGAAGATGATGAACTCCAGCGCACAACCGTAGATGATGGAGTTAATGTTCCCTCCCTCCACTATGATGAAAGCAGAATAGGAATAACCATATTAAAAAATAACAGGACCACGGACGCTGATGGATAGCCTACGGAGTTTTTTAAAATACGGTGGCAATGAGTTGGTTAGGCGCATGCATCAGCTTCTTTGCAAAATATGCTTGGACGAGTGCATGCCAACGATTGGAATCTTTGCTCAGTCCACAAAAAGAAGAATAATGATACTGCAAATTGCATGAAGTCTCGTGGAATCAGGCTTCTTACTTAGTATTGCATATACGGTCCTGTCAAACGTATTGTGCGAAGGATTGAAGCGCAACGTGAAACGGTTGACATCAACTTTTTCATCAAATTTTTTTTTTTTTTGAGTATCCATAGAAACTAATGTCACAAACAAAGCGCGAATTTACGTGCGTAAAAGTTAAATGATATCCAATTCAAATAGAAGTCAGAAACTGGTATTCAATATGGTAGGCTCCTTTGCGTACCCTCGTACATGCGAAATCAATAGTTGACCGCATGCTGTATCACATTTACACATTGATATTTGCACGAGTGATATGGTACTTGGTATATGAACGTGCCGTGTATGTAAACAAGTTGGTTGAAAAGTTGCGTATACGCCAGAGTGGCTTGTCACATCAATCATTGTAGAATAACGAAACAAAACAGTTTATTATACTCAGCTGAGCAGAGCTCAC
This sequence comes from Eurosta solidaginis, assembly GCF_040869045.1. Taxonomy (NCBI): domain Eukaryota; kingdom Metazoa; phylum Arthropoda; class Insecta; order Diptera; family Tephritidae; genus Eurosta; species Eurosta solidaginis. The sequence continues at coordinate 46,350,999 of NC_090319.1, forward strand.
AGAGTATATTAATTTTGTTCGCTTAACGGTACTCCGTAACGGCGTATGTCAAAATGATCTGGGCGAAAAAAGAAATTCATTTAGCCATGTCCGTCCGCCTGTCCGTAAACACGATAACTTCAGTAAATTGAAGTTCAGATAACGGTTCTATGTGTCCCATTAGGTTTATTTGTTGGTATAAATATGTCCCGTTTGGAAATAGAAAAATATATTAAAAACCTGTTCCTGACCCAACGGGACCTATACGTTCCGCTCAAAACACCGAATGGGACACATATGTACCACCCGTAGACCTCCCTGGAGGGTGTAGAGACTCCACTTCAAAATTTTCTACTTTTAAGGCCTATACTAAAGCTAAAATATTCAATAAACCAGGAATTTTCCTGCTGGTTGCTTTCATGTTGCAAAGGGTAAATTAAATTTGGTATGTAAGTTCCTGGGCGCTCATCTAAGATCGCTATATAAAATGGATATCGGACTATAACCAAGCCCACTCTTTCGATATCGAAAATTTCAAAAAACCGAAGAAGTGCGATAATTCATTACCAAAGACGGATAAAACGAAGAAATGACATGACATGATTAGTTCGTTGATGCATCAATTGCAATCCAATCAAAATTTAACTGCAACGACTTAGTGTAGTGATCAAGAGCGGGCAACTTCTTCTGCTGGTAGTTCCATTGCAACGTCTGAGCGTAGTGCCTACTCAGTGAAGGAAATCGGCCAAAACTATTCCGGAATTTGATCCAACAAACGAATCGTCGGTATATGTTCACCAGTTCGTAATACGCGTAAATACTGCGGTCCAAGCTTATCAGTGGGAGGATAAATGTTTTTTATTAGCGGTGTATATTCGACTCAAAGGTGCAACAAAGGTCTGGCTTGACTCCACTGAAAAATTGTGTTCAAATTGGAGTGAATTATCGAGATGTTTATGTGAAGAGTTTAGTTGTGTGCTAGGTGAAGCTAATATACATTTGAAATGCTCTCAAACGACGCCTAAACCAAAAGAAAGTCTCCTTGACTACTGTTTCCGTATCGGTGTGTTATGCAAGAAGTTAGGGCTAAGTGAATCCTCTCTTGGTAAATACGCAAGATACGGTATTAAACAACGTGAGTTTCAAATCACTATTGCAGCAAATCGGTTTAGTTCAATGCATGAGTTTCGACAAACAGTATTAGATTACTCTAGAAACTTACCCGTGCGTACGTTTAAACCTGAAAAGACAAATTTTTAAACAAAATCCGGTGAAACGCGAGAAACACGTGAAAGTGATAAACAGTTAATATGTTTCAATTGTCAACAAAAGAGGCATATTTTATAGAAATTCCCTCAACCAAAACCTAGACGTAGGTGCAACCACTGTCAAAAAGTGCATCCTAAAACCGAGCCTGAAAATTGTTGCAAGAAAAGTGCTTTGAAGCGTACGACTAAAACGGAATATAAAACGGTATTTCGTGAAAAAGATTTTGAGAAAGTGGTTACAATAAACGATAAAACGTTCCCAGCCCTAATCGATATAGGTAGTGAGTGTAGTATGATCAGTCAAGCAGGGGCAGATCAAATAAAAGACGTCGAAGAAAAATGTATTTTAAGGATAAGCGGGTTATGTGATGTGGTGATTCATACCCATTCAAGAGTATGTGTTAATTTGAAGGTTGACGGTATTGAGCAAGTTGTGTATCTTTACATATTTGGTGATACATTTCTGACGGTAGATGTGTTATTTCATATTTCATATTTCATATTTCATATTTCTTTATTCAGTCTATGATTACAAAAATCTTACAGACTATATTAAACATTATTAAACATAAGGTTTATTTACAGTAAACTTAATTTAAAATGGAAAATAACATATTTTTAAAACTTCGACGACATATCGCAAAATCAATACAATAATTATTATTGATTGAGTTAATAGCAATTAGAGCGCGAGTGATCGGGCCATTAAGTGCGTAATTAGATCTAAACTGGTCAATTAAAAACATATTATATTGGCGCAAAGTCCGTGATGGAACATAAAAGTTCAAAGACTCTAACAGTATCGGGCAATCAATATTGCCATTGGAAATATCATAAATAAACATTATAGATGTAATTAATCTTCTACTTTCTAATGTGTGAAGATTAATTAGCTTACACCTAGAGATATATGGAGGAAGAGGCAGAGATGTGTTTAAAAATATGCAAATAGCGATTTCAAACGGCAAAATGGGTGTTATAAATGTACGTTATTCAGTTTTAAACTACGCGATATTTTGAAAAATTAAATAGTACTTGCGCTACAAAATGATGAACCAACGAATGAGAATTTGATAAACGATCGTGAAGAGGCAGCTGAACGTATTCAGAAGGAACATTTTAAAAGCAAACAACGCTACGACAAAAACCATAAAAACTGGAAAGTATATAACGTCGATGATTTGGTAGTGGTTGAATACGAGCCACCTAGTACCGGCAATTCACGCAAATTTTAACCGCGATACAAGGGTCCATTCCAGGTATCACGAATTCTTGGTAATGATCGGTATGTCGTATAAGACATAACTGGTGCTCAACGAACTCGAAAGCATTACTCTTCAGTTTACTCAAGTAACAAAATTAAACCATGGTGCGCCCTTCCCGATATTTTTGATGATGATTTAGATAATATCGGTGACGCGGTTACGAATCGAGGCCGATACAAAGCTGCAGGTATGGCCGAGTTGTATGGCAATCCAGAAAACCACTTTGTGCTACTTTACTTCACTCTCACTTTTGAATTCACGACAAAGTAGCCAATGAACGACAGGTCAAGAAAATATAAGATTATTAAAATTTTTTTCAAATATTTTTCCGTCGAATTTACTGTACAAAGAAAACGGAATAAATTAGTTTTTTTTCGATTGCGTTCAAATTAATGGGAAGAATATTTTTCTTTTCTTAACGGTCATCCTTAATCTTGGTAGATGGGTTTAGCTTATGATGCATAATAGAAAATTAGTAAAATTGTGGACAATGGGCGTGGCACCGCCCACTTTTAAAAGAAGGTAATTTAAAAGTTTTGCAATATAATTTGACAGCTGAGTATGTAATGTCCGGTTCCACACGAACTTGGCCTTCCTTACTTATTTTTTGTTATTTTAATAACATGTTACATGAAATCAGAGTTCGATACAAGTGCAAACTAAACATTACTGCTGAGTGTGAAAATAGTTAGCATTGAGCCCAAATTTTTTTTTTTTTTTCTGTTTTTATTTTCATGTTATTTTCGAGCATTGTTTCCCCTTTTCCACTATTCACTGCACACTAAAACATTTTCATTAGTTGACTTTTTCGTTTATATTATTAACATTTTTATGGAGAACGGAAACAACACCAACACCAAAGAGAATACCTAAATGGGAATATATTTTAGTGCACTTAGAAAAATTACATACTTAAGATGAGGAAAATATTTAGATTTTTTTTCTAGAATTGAGAATACATCCATTGGAATGGGTAAAGACTGTTTTTATACCTGTAAAGAAAAAATACTTAGTAAAAACGATGAAAAAATTGTCTATAAAAATTTTCTTTAACCACCCTAATCCAGAGTGTTATGCAGATGATTTGCAGCCAGGGGATATATTCGAGTGTATTCCAACGGAGCTTTCCGGATAAGGGGATATATCGGGTGATACCACAGTAAAGGGTGCTACTTTGGCGTATTGCTCGCTTCAAGTATTTAATATTATACCCCTGCGCCATTCTTCTCGAGCAGGTACAACCAAGACGAACGACTCGAGATGTTATATTAATAAAAAAATGAGAGACGGAAAAAGCAGGCACAAGCCAAGAATTATGCGATTACTCGAACTCGGGGTGCAAAAGAAGTGGATAATCAACGAGCTTTGCGATGGAGAATCATACGAATCAAAACGTTGAAGTAGAGTGGAGAAAGGTACCAAGCAGAGGGAGGAGTAGAGTTATCTCACAATACCTAACATCACTTAGAATTTTCTAACGCTGGGAGCAGTGGTCGATCAAACAGAGATGGAGAGTGGGGGCCTGGAAAGGGCCCGTTAGGCAGAAGAAGTAGGCAGAAGGCAGTTTAAGGGATTGGCAGCTACAAACCTACGATACTGTAATCAATACGAGGACGAAGAAGCTTTGAGTGGCGAAAAGAAGAGGAAACGATAAGCCTACATTTAGCAAATCCTAAAGCCGCAAGGAAGTCAATACGAATAGAAGAAATACATAGATAAGCCCCAAAAGAGAGACAGTAGCTGCCTCGAAAGCAACAACGTCGGAAGCTGCATGTCAGAGAGAGGACATTGAAATTGGCGATGTGCCAATCATGGGTGTTGAAGTAGGAGATAAGCCAAGCCTAAGACTCCGGCTTTCTCAGAGGTTCCAAATTAAGGTTATACTAGGGATCCGCCTTATGAGGTGGTGTGCAAATCAGCCGCTTCTTGTGACGCTGGATGATTGTAGCAGTCATAAAGAAATATGTGTAGTGAAAGGTGGAGATGTGTAGAATGGGAGCTTTTTAGTTTAATGCTCAAGATAATGCGGAAATATCAAAGCAAGCCTCTTCAATCCCTCTTTCGGAGGGGTGGTTTAATTGTGTGAAGATGATAGCATGAGATTTGAGGTGGTGGATAGAGCACAGATCCTCACGATACGAAGAGTTAAATCATGGACGTCATATGTGCTGAAGTCCGAACATGTGCTGCGACATTTGCACAGTCAGAACCCGAATATACCGACACAGGATTATAAGATACTTGCTTTCTTTCAACGGAGAAGGATCAACAATAAATCTTCAAAATAAAGTAGCACCCAGAGGACATATTGAGCATGCAGCTTGAAAAATGTTCTGAGAGATAGGCAAAATTAATATGCGACTCAGGAAAAGAAGTCCGAAGGATAACAATTCTAGCACGAGAGGAGCGGGTGTAGTTGGAAAGCTTTTATACAATGGGCCACGTGGGCGACGCGAATGGAACACGTGGAGCGAATAGCCGAATTAGTTTTAGCAGTAACTTCCCCAGTTTTATTTGTTTTTATTTTTTCTTTTTTTTTTTGGGTGTATCGTGCCAGCATGTCATTACGTTCGATCCAAATGTCTCGTTATGTTTGTTTGCATTTCATCTTTATACTCAGTTGAGCAGAGCTCACAGAGTATAATAACTTAAATAACTAACTATAATAACAGGTATAAAGGAATAGATTTAGATATAGACTTCCATATAACAAAATCATCAGCATCGAAAAAAAATTTGATTGAGCCATGTCCGTCCGTCCGTCCGTCCGTTAACACGATAACTTGAGTAAATTTTGAGTTATCTTGATGAAATTTGGTATGTAGATTCCTGAGCACTCATCTCAGATCCCTATTTAAAATGAACGAAATCGGACTATAACCACGCCCATTTTTTCGTTATCGAGAATTTCGAAAAACACAAAAAGTGCGATAATTCATTACCAAAGACGGATAAAGCGATAAAACTTGGTAAGTGAGTTGAACTTATGACGCAGAATAGAAAATAAGTAAAATTTTGGACAATAGGTGTGGCACCGCCCACTTTTAAAAAAAGTTAATTTAAAAGTTTTGCAAGCTGTAATTTAGCAGTCGTTGAAGATATCACGATGTAATTTGGCAGGAACGTTATTCCTATTACTATATATATGCTTAATAAAAACTAGCAAAATCGGAGAACGACCACTCCCACTTAAAAAAAAACATTTTAAGTCAAATTTTAACAAAAAATTTAATATATTTACTGTATATAAGTAAATTATGTCAAGATTCAAGTCCAGTAATGATATGGTGCAACAAAATACAAAAATAAAAGAAAATTTCAAAATGGGCGTGGCTCCGCCCTTTTTCATTTAATTTGTCTAGGATACTTTTAATGCCATAATTCGAACAAAAATTTACCAACCTTTGTGGAATTTGGTAGGGGCTTAGACTCTAGGGCGATAACTGCTTTCTGTGAAAAAGTGCGGAATCGGTTGCAGCCACGCCCAATTTTTATACACAGTCTACCGTTTGTCCATCCGCTCGGCCGTTAATACCACAACTTGAGCAAAAATCGATATATCTTTACTAAACTCAGTTAGCGTACTTATCTGAACTCACTTTGTATTGGTGTAAAAAAGGGCCGAAATTCGACTATGACCACGCCCACTTTTTCGATTTCGGAAATTACGAAAAATTAAAAAAATGCCATAATTCTATACCAAATACCAAAAAAGGGATGAAACATGGTAATTGGATTGGGGTATTGACGCAAAATATAACTTAAGAAAAAAACTTTGTAAAATGGGTGTGACACCTACCATATTAAGCAGAAGAAAATGAAAAAGTTCTGCAGGGCGAAATCAAAAGCCCTTGGAATCATCAGGAATACTGTTCGTGGTACTACTTATATAAATAAATTAGTGTTCTGGGTCACCGTGGTCCGCATTTTGGTCGATATCTCGAAAACGCCTTCACATATACAACTACCACCACTCCCTTTTAAAGCCCTCATAAATACCTTTAATTTGATACCCATATCGTACAAACACATTCTAGAGTCACCCCTGGTCCACCTTTATGGCGATATCTGGAAAAGGTGTCCACATATAGAACTAAGGCCAACTCCCTCTTAAAATACTCTTTAATACCTTCCATTTGATACACATATCATACAAACACATTCCTGGGTTACCCTAGGTACATTTTCCTACATGTTTATTTTCCCTTATGTTGTCACCATAGCTCTCAGCTGAGTATGTAATGTTCGGTTACTCCCGAACTTAGCCTTCCTTATTTGTTTTAATTTTTTTTATCAGTTATTGCTGCTGCTGCATGAACTGTGAACAATTTTTAAAGATTGGAAAGGGGTAAATGCCCAAATAGTAAATACCCGGTAAATTGGTTATGTATGGCAAAAATGGGTAAAAATTCAAATATTTACCCAAAAGAGGGGTATAAATTATCTCTTGTAAAATATGGGAAAGGAGCACACAAATTTAATACAAAATGTACTATATTATTGGGAAGTTATCCACTGCTATCGGTTGAATTAATATTAATCTATATTCCAGCGTTGTCCAAAAATTGTTAACCAATAATGCATGCCGTTGCAAAAATTTTAATTTGCCCAACAAACATTTTAAGTCAGAAAGGAGCCAGAAAAAATTTCTAAATCGGGGCGTTTACTGCCGTTATGAGCTCATTAGAAGGCCGAAATGAATGACCTTCTTGCGACGGTCGTCCTATATGAGCCTATACTCAAATCTTATATATTACTAGCAGAACCGGCAAACGTTGTTCTGCCATAAATTTTTGGTCTATCTGCATACATTTTAATAAGCTCTTTCTGTCTAACTTTGCCCTCGCTCCTCTTTAGTTCTTCCTAATCTTTGTATTCACTCCTCCCTCCGTATTTTTCGCTTCATCTATCACCATCTTCGTCTTATTCTATCTCTTTCTCAGTCTTTTCCATCTCTCTTTTCTCTTCTCTCAAGTTTTTCTCATTCTTGGTGGTATATATTTTGTTCCAGTCCCATTCCGAGTTTCAGTCCCAGTCCCATTCCGAGTCTCAGTCTCAGCCTCAGTCCCAGTCCTAGTCCTAATCCCAGTCCCAGTCCGTCTCTTGTCTACTTCCCGGAAGAAAAGCATCGTAAATACTAACATAGGCAAATTTATATACCAAATTTCAGGCAAATCGAATAGGACGTATGTAAATGGGTATGTGGGTATTATTAATGCATGTCTTTATTTCGGCTTCGCATGCATAGTTATCAGTTTTGTCAGGTTGATGCGACTAAATCGAATATCACAATGAAAATTACTTTAAAGCTCTCAGCAACACTTTCATTTGATATCCATAATACACGCACATTTTAGGGGTATCCGGGTCCATATTTTGGCCTATACCTCGAGACCCTAGTCACCCAGCGATGTAAAACTTTTTCTGTACTAAAGCACACATAAACAGCTTCTATTTGACACCCATACTCTACAAACATATCTCAGGATTAACCAGGTCCACGTTTTGATCTCAAGACCCTAGCCAGAACGGGATAAAAAGTATCCCATGTTCGTTTCCTGATTCTGATCTACCGATTCACCAATTTTCAGCCAAATCAATTCATCCGTTCTTGAGTTATGCGTAGTGTAACTGACACCACTTTGTTTTATATACATATTTGAATTTAAAAAAAAAAAAAAAATCATAACTCAAGAATGGCTAAACCGATTTGGGATTTCAAAATCAACTAACCATCATATCTCCTTCCTGTATCTTTCCTAATAATTTCATGGCAACCTTTCTATCCGTTCTCGAGTTATGGAGTGACAATCAAAATGTACACTTCTTTTTATATATATAGATTTCTAATTGCTGTTTTTATGTACAGGTCCTTTTTTCGCTCTTCTTTATCCAAATCTATAAATAAAGATGGGGATTCGTGCTATGTATTAGCGAGCGTTGGGCATTAGTATTCGTTGTGCTTTTGTTAAGCTATATTTTATAAAATAATTTGTTAAAAAAAAACGATGGTGAGTACACAAAGAAGTCTATTTGTACTATGGCCCTATTGTGAATATTTGATTAGAACTAACATTGCATTACCGCCAGTTGCTAGCATTCGCCAGATGACAGCGCGAGCGCATGTAAGTTTTTAATTGTTTGATTCATAGAACAGCTAATTTCTGTTGATATTTGATATGAGACTTCTATGAGTTCGATATGAATCTTAAAAAACTTTCAAACAGATCATATTTAGCCTCATCTGGAACTCTTTCCAACATCATTATAACTCGAATGAATTCTTATTATATGACAGCTATTTGACGTATTTGAAAAATAAATGACAAATTACACATTGGCATTAAATATGATCATCTCATATGATCCTTTTTCTGATTCCATAATTTACCACAATTTTTGCATTATTAAATTATGAGCGCCATGAGCATGTTTGAAATGTAGCTTATGTGTACCCTATAAACATTATCGAAGCTCCTAAAATTATGTACTCTAATAATATGTGAAAAACATGAGCCACAGAAATTGTATCACCTAAGAGTCTGTTATGACTCATATTTGATGAAATTATGAATAAAGGAAAAATATTAAAATTGGTAAACTAGGCAACTCCGGAATAAAAATTCAGAAAATTTTTTGTGATAATTTATTCTAAATAAAATTTAAATTCAATTTAAACTTATTTCATTTCTATTAACAGGATAACTAATTTCAGGGGAGTTTTATTACAAAAATTGTGGTCCTATATTTTCCGCTTCGCATTCATATGTGTCAAAAATATTTCCAAAAAGTCCTGAATTGTGTCATTATAGAAATCAAAATTAGCAGTTTGTGAGGCTAATAACGCTCAGAAATGACATCTGAAATAGGCCTGTGTAGGATTTATATTAGCGGTAAAATATGAGCTACTTTTGCACCTGCTAGGAATCATATCGTATTTACTTCACGCTCCTAAATGAGTTCGGACTAATTGTTGACTTCGAATATTTGCTGGGTTGCTTGTTTAAAACCAAAACGAAAATTTCTTAATTTCAAATGGCAGCCTCGATTCAGATTATTTTTAAATATCTAAAAAAAATATGAAAAAGGATTATCGCGGGTATAATAACTGGTTGGAATTCCACCTCTAACAACATTCTATGATTTCTCTTTAATTTCATAAAACTCATATTTATTATTAAGAATTCGTGAGCTTTACACCGGCTTATAATAATTGAATATTCAATTATTATGTTTTTCTAAGAGAAACTGAATATAAAGGAGGAAACATTTACTGGCATATTGCGATGGTACCATTTCAAAAATCGCCACAAATTCATCGTCAGGCAATTTCGTAATGTTATCAAAGGTTTCATCGAAATTCATACCGCGAATCCGCACCGTGTGACCGTACGAAATTGCCTGACGATGAATTTGTGGCGATTTTCGAAATGGTACCATCGCAATATGCCAGCAAATGTTTCTTCCTTTCGTTTCAGTTTCTCTTAGAAAAACATAATAATTGAATATTCACTTATTATAAGCTGGTGTTAAGCTCATGAGTTCTTAATAATAAGTATAAATTGAATACACCATTAAAACAAACATAAATAAAACTTATACGATAATATAAATTATGAAAAACAAGGACATTGTTTTTCCAGACAAATAATTACTAATTTTTATGTGTTTTTTAAATTTATTGTAGGTGGAATATAAAAAAAATGTGAACGAATTACGCAGAAGCATTGTATGAACTAATAAATTTTTCGAAATTTAAATTGCTTTATTATAAACAATATCGTTTTATAAGTATGTATATAAATATTGTATTGGTTTATTTAGCATATCTTAAATTTAGTAAACGAATACGGCCAAAATTTAATTCTGAAGAGCATCCAGCGGACACAGCTTTAATAATTCAGGACATTTAACTGCAATGTTAAATGTTCAAATGGAGATGATGCCTCCTTCTTTATTCTCATCTGCTTCTTCTTATCCTTTTCTTCAACTTGTAGGTTTAAAAAAGTACCCCGAAGGATTTGGAGAGTATTATCGCTGATATTGATTTTTTTCCGGGTATTGATCAAGTACGTTCAAAATTCAGAGAAATTTAGTAACATAAGTACTAGGTTAGGTTAGGTGGTAGCTGCTCTGAAAAGGGAAGCTCACTTGGACAACATGAAGGTACGTTGTGATACCACACACAAAAAAATAACAGGACGTAGATATAGCTACCCTAGAATCGTTGGGTAACAACGATAAATTTCCGAATTATACCGATCTCAACCTTGGATAAATCCTCGGGAGATCCAATTGAGTCGCGGCTGAAGTACTTTCGCCTAGTTCTGGCAAAATCTGGGTAAACAAGCATAACTTGTTTTGATGATTCCACCTTATCATCCTAAATGTCGCTGCAGCAGGATAGAGTTTCCAGTATATTGAGATGAATCGCATAGATACCCACGGGACAGTGACCTGTCAAAACCCTAATGATCATTGATACATGAGCCTTACTGAACCCAATTATTTCGGCGTACCTCCTGCCATCCATTTTTTCCAGAAATATCTTGCTACCCTGCAAGAGGTGTTGTCCGCCCAACGTTTGATGGGCTTAACCGATGCTATAGGGGAGCAAACCGCAGGGGACCAGCGGAATCCCGAAATCAATATGGATATCAATATGGCCCTGGACCCACACAATCTTAATTATAAAATAGTTCGATGCAGTCGCAAGCGAGGCCAGGCAAACCTAGGCCACCCTCGATCGCACTGTTGTTGAACTCAAGACCTTGATATCCGCTTGGCTATCAGAGTAGATGTTAAATTCCGTAACTATAGTAGCATTGCAAGGCATTTACTCCACCGTATCCTTAACCCTAGTTCGGCCGACGATTTCTACACCTATTTTTGGCCGACGCTACCACCCCGGTGGCTGCCAGAAAAAAAAAAGTGGTCAACCTTTTGCAGTTGTCTTTGGCTAAAATTATAAAACCCTATTTTGTATTTTTTCGACTTAAAATTCATTAAGTTAAGATGTCACAGAAAATGAGTTAAAAACGTTTATTAAAAGTATGTTTTTTGACGGGAGAATGTAAAAAAAAAAAGTTACCCCGGTGACTCGTCGGCCGAACTAGGGTTAATCGCATCAACGTCCGCTTAGAATACACTGCAGTAATAAGCCAACTTAAACTTGCGGCTTACATTTAGCTCTTAACAAAAGACCCCCCCCCCCCCCTCCCTCCGCCAACATTTAAGACCAACTTCGAATCATCCGAGAACAATTTAACCGCTCCCCTGTCCCATATGAAACTGTACTTTTGTACTGACACTAACATTTAAGAGTTGCTTGCAGTGTTCAGTGTTTTCCCCCAGACCAGCCCACCATATTTTATATTCGGTCTGGCCACCATTTCACAAAACCAGTGTACTACTCCTGGCGAGAGTCCCCATCTCGCTTCCCAAGGCAGTCGGTTCTATGTACCGGAGCGACTCGGGATTTTCCCGACCAAGGACTGTCATTTCAGTGTGACCCCATTTAATTTGTTTCGTCCCTCCCACAAATTGTCATCCTCCCAGCAGCTCCTTGCAGCAGGACTGCTACATATTCTCTTACTCCGGGAAGGTATCGAACCCAATCCGGGTCCGTCTCCTGACCGCGGTCCTGAGAAATGGTTTTGCTGCATTTGCCAGAAAAGAATTTTAGGACGGTCATGCTCTGTTCAGTGTGTCTCGTGCAAGGGATGGTTGCATCGGACAGGTTGTTCTGGGCTTGATCCCAAAACCCGACGTCCACGTAACTTTTATAAATCTTTTGTGGCTCCTTGCTGCTCACGCCCAAGGGCGTCTCGTAGTCCACGCCTAAGCTTATACCCACTACCTTCCAGCAGCTTCGTTGCTCAGCAAGCCACAACAAGTACCCGCTGCTGCTCGCGCCCCACGGCGCCAACAACTCAAACAGCTGATAACACTCATAACTACTACCTTCGTAGTAGAGCTGGTAGCAATGCTGAGCATCAGCCCTGCTCCCGTCTTCTTCTCCTCCCCTCTTTTCTGGCAGCAATCGTGCAGGTCAGGGAAACAGACTCTTAGTCCCTGCCTCCGTTTGCACCGTCTGCCAGCACAGAATATATAGGTTTGCGACATGCTCTCAATGCAGCTCCTACCTTGGGTGGTGCCACTTTCCTAGATGTTCTGGTCTCCGCGACGGCAACCCCTCGACGGGTTTCATCGCGCCATGTTGCCAGGTCGCAAACCCAAATCATCCGGGTACCCCAATGCTTGCCCAAGGGCGCCCAGTCCCAAGGCCACAACAGCAATTGCGTCCTGGCCTTCCACAACCTAGGCGTAGTCACCCGTCACTTACCCCTAGAGTGGCGGCGTCACCCCTCATGCACTTCAGAATTCTGCAGTTCAACTGTAATGGACTAACTGGGAAGATTACGGAGATAGTCGATTTCATGAAGCGGCACAACATCCGCATTGCTGCGATTCAAGAGACTAAACTCACAGCAAGATCTGCATTGCAGACCTGCTCTGGATATAATGTCCACAGGAAAGACCGCGAGAGCGGAAATGGAGGCGGCCTCGCGTTTATTATACACCACTCTGTGCAATATCATATATTTGATCCTGGCATCGACCGCAGGGACAATGTCTTAGAACGTCAAGGCCTATCTGTCCGGCCACGCGATGCAAATCTAGAAATCATCAACATCTACATCCCTCCTGTCACCTGTTGCCCCAGTGGATACCGCCCTAATATCGAGGCCTTACTCACTGGCAACAATCGCATTATCTTAGGCGATTTCAATGCCCGTCACGAACTATGGCATTCAAACTTGCGGGCGGACGGTAGAGGTGAGATGTTGGCGGATCAAATAGACGAAACGACGTTCTGCACAATAAACGGAGACGCCCCCACACGTATGGTAGGAAGCTGTCATAGCTCGCCAGATATCTCAGTCGTGAGCGCAGAACTCGTAAACTGCGTCAACTGGCAGCCGATGGTAATATTGGCATCCGACCACCTGCCCATACTTATTTCGTTCGAGCGTACCGCCGACTTCATCGTCACCGAAAAACGCACTTTCATAAACTTCAATAAGGGAAAGTGGGAAGAATATAAATCTGCAACAGACAGCAGCTTTGCTGCCCTCCCTATCCCGACTGATGCCCGCCAAGGGGAGCGTGCCTTCCGTAAGGTCATTGAATCCGCCTCGGCACATTTCATTCCCGCCGGGAGAATTCCCGAAATTCGGCCCCACTTCCCGGCGGAGGCCACGAGCTTAGCGAGGGAACGCGACCTTATAAGACAGCTTGATCCAGGCGACCCCCAAATAAGGGATATAAACCAACGCATCAGATTGCTTGTGGACGAACACAAGCGGGCGAAATGGGAAGAGCACCTAAGAAGTTGCAACCTCTCTACCGGTATAGGTAAACTTTGGTCCACCGTAAAGTCCCTATCGAATCCGACTAAGCACAAAGACAAAGTTTCCATCACCTTTGGCGATAAGGTGCTGTCGGATGCGAAAAAATGCGCGAGCGCTTTCTGCCGACAATATATAATGCATCCTACGTTCGACAAAGATAGACGGAGAGCCAATAGACGTGCACATAAACACAAACTCAGCGCGTCACCAATTACCATAACCGCTAGAGAGGTTGAGGACGCCATTGGTCGCGCTAAACCATCCAAAGCAGTGGGCCCAGACGGCATAGCCATGCCGATGCTTAAAAACCTAGGGAAAGAGGGTTTCAAATATTTAGCGCATGTCTTCAACCTGTCTCTTTCCACCTTTGTCATACCCGAGAAATGGAAAATGGCCAAGGTGGTCCCGCTACTAAAGCCTGGGAAACCAGCTAACGTAGGTGAGTCATATCGTCCGATATCTCTCCTATCGCCAGTGGCAAAGACGCTTGAAGCCATTTTGCTCCCTCATTTCCAAGCACATTTGCAGCTAGCCCCTCATCAGCATGGCTTCAGAAAACTCCATAGCACTACCTCCACGCTAAATGTCATTAGCACCCAGATAAATTGCGGTTTGAATCAATATCCCCACCATAGAACAGTTCTCGTAGCGTTAGACCTATCAAAAGCTTTTGATACGGTCAACCATGGCTCGTTACTGCAAAACCTGGAAGGGTCTACCCTTCCCCCATGTCTTAAAAGGTGGACCGCAAATTATCTGGGTGGTCGGCAGGCATCGGTGCAATTCAGAAACGAAACATCAAAACAAAGGGGAATTAAACAAGGGGTGCTACAGGGTGGTGTCCTATCCCCGCTTTTGTTTAATTTCTACATATCTAAGCTACCTTCACTACCGGACGGAGTCACAATCGTTTCCACCGCCGATGACTGCACGATAATGGCCACAGGCCCAGGCCCAGAGATCGATGAGCTGTGCAATAAAATAAACGGCTATCTCCCTGATCTCTCCAGTTTTTTCGCCTCGCGAAACCTGGCATTGTCACCGACTAAATCTTCCGCGACCTTATTTACAACATGGACGCCCATACGTCGACCATATTGAACATCCACGTCGATGGCACTACGCTACCGACTGTCCTACACCCCAAAATCTTGGGTGTGACGTTTGATCAGGATCTACATTTTGGTGCGCACGCAACCGCAATTGTTCCAAGAATTCAGAGCCGTAATAAAATCCTCAAATCCCTTGCTGGCAGTACCTGGGGAAAAGATAAAGAAACGCTCTTGACCACATACAAAGCAATTAGCCAGCCGATTACGTGCTATGCGTCACCCATATGGTCGCCAAGCCTAAAAACCACCCACTGGAAGAAACTACAGGCCTGCCAAAATACTGCTCTCAGAATCGCCACGGGCTGTCTTCTTATGTCCCCAGAACACCATCTGCATAATGAGGCGAGAATACTCCCCATCAGGGAGAGAAATGAGATGCTGACCAAACAGTTTCTGTTGAATACCCAGAAACCTGGGATCCCAACGGACATCTGATTGACGAACCTGCACCGCCTAGGGGCCTAAGGAGTCATCTCCGTAAGCATTTTGAGGAAATACGGCACCTGAGAACCCAGCCGTATGAAGCGGAAAAACACAAGCAGGTCCTTGGTGAACTCCATAGACAGGCGTCGGACCTTTATGTCGGGAATTGCCCGGTGAATCCAGTACTTAAAGAAAAATATCCAGAACTCGCAGAAGAGGAACGCATACTCCCCAGGGAAACGCGTGTCACTCTTGCTCAACTTCGTTCTGGATACTGTAACAGGTTAAACTCTTACCTATCCAGAATCAACCCCGACATACAAAATGTATGCCCTGCTTGCAATATGTCCCCACATGACATCAACCATCTCTCTAATTGTAATGTTTCTTTATGGTCCACCCCTGTTGAAACGACAAGTTTCCTTGGACTCCCGTTAGAGGATATTGATGACAATTTGTGATCGGTCGCGGCTATTAGGTGGGGCGAGCATTGCTACAACAACAACAACAAGAGTCTCCATCTCTTTCCGATAGCCCCCTGTACAAGGCAACCGCGGCCTTCCTGGCCCTATCTTCCACATTGGGTCTCCAGCACAGTTTCTTGTTCAAAATAATATCCAAATATTTAACACTATAAGAAAATACCTACATTACCCCTCCAATCGAGGGTGTTTTGAACTGAAATCGGCCATCTTATATATTGTAAAAAGAACAAATTCCGTTTTTCCCGAGTTGACTGACAGTCCACATGATTCATCCCACCTAGCCACAGTATCCAGGTAGCCCTGCAGAATATCGGGCAGAGTGCCCAGAAATTGCCCCTGACTAGCCCTAGGACTTATACCCAACTTTTACTATGACTTCTTATATCCGGGTACAGGTGTGGCCAGTAGCCTGTTTAACCCATTTTTTCTGAGAAACAAGTTATTTTTTAATGCAATGTTGTAGCTGACTGTCTTACGAACATTTTAAGTAGTTATAAACATATATTTGTAGCCTGCTTCTAAGAATTGGGCGCATTCTAAGTTATTTCTAAGAAGTCAATAATTTCTATTGTTGTTAGAATTTTTAGAATGCAACTTTTTCGCGCACTCTTAATTATTTAGAAGAAGACATTATATTGTACCCTTGCTAGAATTTGCTGACAAACAACAGTTTATATAATCAAACTACCTGGCAGGTAAGAAATGCTTCCAGAAACTTAAGGGTTGCAGCTATATAAACGGCAGTTTTGCGAGTTTATATTCATTGTAAAGAGTTCTTTTGAAGTGCGAAGTTGATTTATATTTGTGAAAATAACAAGTCAGAAAAAATTTAAAATATTACAACATGGATAGCAGAAGGAACATGGAATATTTGTCTTCGAATCAATATATGAGGTGAATACAAATAACTCAAATATAATTTCATAAATGGAATAAAAATTAATTATTTTTATATAGATTATCTGACGCTGAAAAAGAGCAGTACATACAAAACCTGTTTGACGAAATCTCAGATGATGAATTATTTTCCGACCCTGAAGGTGATGAAAGCGAACAAGTAGCAGTAGCAGATGGCGTGGTTGAATCGGATGTAAAAGACCCTGATTACACAATTGACAATGCCCAGGTAGATGAGGCTGATTACGAAGAATCTGACAATGAATCCGATGCTGCAGATGATTCTGAGGAAATTAATTTGCGTGCAGCTGAATTCGTAGCACGTGGTAGTACCATATGGAGTTCGCAGCCACGACTTGCACGTCAAACAAGGCAACAAAATATTTTTAACAGCGAAGTGGGCCCGCAAGATCAACTACTATGATGTCAATAGTCAATACATATAAATGTTTTATGACTGCGGAAATGGTGGAATTATAGTACGCTACAACAACAAAAAAGCAGAAGCTACATATGCGGAATTAAACGCAAAACATCCAGAGGCGGGACCAAAAACATGGAAGAAGGTTACTTTGAGCGAAATGTATGCGTTCATTGGAGTGCTTATTATGACTGGCGCTAACCGTAGCAATACCGAATGTGCGCCGGACTTGTGGTCGGTGGAAAATTGTCCATTATATCGTGCGTGAATCGGCATTAACCGCTTTCAGGCCATACTGCGGTTTATAAGGTTTGCGATGGCAACACACGGGCACAACGTTTGGTAACTTACAAAGCTGCACCAATATCCGAGCTGTGGACCATGATGAACTACAACTTTGAGCAGTCATATAAGCCAAGTGAATATCTAACGGTAGACGAGCAGCTCTTTCCATTACGTGGCCGCACCCGTTTCACGCAATACATCCCATCGAAACCGGCAAAATATGGCATCAAAGTGTGGTGGGTATGTGATGCCAAAAAAGCATATCCACTGCATGGACAAATAATACTGGCCAAGTACCTACGGGACGGGAAACTAACCAGGGTGAACGCGTGGTCAAGGATTTAGTAAGCCGCTTTCATGGAACCGGCCGAAATATAAAGATGGAAAAATTTTTTACATCCCTAAATCTACTGGAAAGCTTGTCATCCATGAATTTGACGGCAGTTGGAACTCTGCGGAAAAATAAGACCTACATACCAAAGGAGATGTTGGCACACAAAGATCGTGCTGAGAGGTCAAGTACATTCGGCTTTAGGCCCAACATATCCATTTGCTGCTATGTGCCGAAAAAAAACAAGGCAGTTATATTACAATCATCAATGCATGACGATGATCACATTGGCGAAAGCGGCAAACCAGAAATGATCGAGTCTATAACAAGACAAAAGGAGGAATGGACGTGATGGCCCAATTGCTTGGTGAATATACTTGCCAAAGGATGAAAAAGCGTTGGCCGTTGTCCCTATTCTTCAATATGATTGATTTGATGGCATTGGCAGCGTACATCATATATTATGAGAGTAATCCCAACATCAGATGCACCAATGCGAAGCGTAAGAGATTTCTTCGCCAGCTCGCCAAGGAAATAACTATGCCCACAATTGAAGAGCGGTCGGTGAATCAGCAAGTGATGCGGAACTTGCGAGTTTCATAAGTACGGCCTTGCAAGGAAATGCTGACAATAGGCCATCAACGTCTGCAGCTGCTAGTGCAAAACCAAAGAAACAGCAGGTTGGAAGCTGTTTTCTCTGCTACATCCATAATCGGCATATTGTGCGAACGACTGGCATGTATATAACGGTCGTGCCCTGACCGTGGTATATGCAAGAGCTTGATTTTCCAGAGTGTTCTAAGTTTGCGTCAGATAATAGGAAGAGGAGATATCCGGCGTAGTTTACTATGAAGCGGGCAAAGTCTTCGAGGGTGGTTCAACAACAATCAATGATGATGGCTATAAATAAAAAATAGATAATAAGACAAATCCTTGGAAATAATTTTAAAATTATGGCATTGGGGCAACAAAAAAAATCACAACTGGAAACATACAAAGCCGTTTATAACTCATACCATCCCTTATGGCGACTGACAATGGCTGTTTTACATACGCAAACAAAAAGCTGAACAAATAACTTTTACGAGTATCACAAGCAAAGTGACAACAACAAGAACTATAGTTATTATACAAACTTATAATACACACAAGATATGCATGACACTATAATTGCAGTATGAATAAATCGTATGAATGAAATTGGTTGAATTAACATTTGACCTGCAGCTATAAAATTGTTGTTGGTTTTATTTGTTTGTGTTAATATAGATACACCCATGCGATGCTACTTAACTAATGGAAGCAAATAATGCATTGTAGGAGAGGTAGTGATTACCATTTTACGCAAGTTTATGCTTACAGCTACAGTTACAGTAACTCAAGATTACTGCTCCTATCAAAGCGAAAAGCTCCTAGGCATGGAAATCCTAAGAATAGCAGAGCATGAGGTACTGGATTCAACATATAGAGTAGCCAATATTAAGTCCAATGAAGTGCCAAATATATCTTCAAGCCCTGTATCCAAGACGTCGTCTTCTCCCGCTCATGGAAACGTCAAGGACTTATTCTTCTGCTAAAACATGTTAAGATACCCGACAAGCCGTCCTCATATAGACCACTTTGTATGTTGCATGCTATAAGAAAGATGCTCGAGCATTTTTAAATGAGCCTGTAATGATTGATGCCACACAGCAAAACTCACATGGCCAGAATGGAATGAGAAGAGATCGCTTGAACTTCTCACCCTCCGTAAGAGGGATCTTTCTTTAGTTGTGGGTTTTCTCACTAGTCACATTTGTATTGGACCGCATGCGGAAAGGATTGGCGCTACATTTAATGATTATTGTAGAAGCTGTGGCAACGAAGTAGAGCCCGAAACTGCCAGGCATATAATCTACGAGTGTCCAGTGCTCGGTAGAAGAAGGCAACGTTTCATGGGCAATATGTTTCTCGTAGATCTGGTTGATATAGCTGAGGTCAATACACGACGCTTAGTTAGCTTCACAAACTCAACGAAGTAGTTTGATTAGGAGAGTAGGAACAAATCCGTATGCTTTCACAATTGGCCTATAAAGGCCTAGATGTGCCGCTACAATGCGGACGGCAGCTACTTGAACCTCACCTAACCTAACCTAGTTATTTGTGTAGGAAAATTTTCGCGTAGGATGTTACCACTAATACATACATACGACAGATGTACATATATGCACATATATATGTACGGGAGCATCCGCGTTATTGTTAAAAAGTCTTCATGTCGCTGTTGGATCTACTTATTAAACAGATACGACGAACAACTGCAGCATGAACAAAAATTAACTACATCTCTCAACCTCCATCGACCTTTTTACAATCAGACTGCGAGTGTAGATATCCAGCTGCGTTAACGACCAACAGCCATGTTTGTTACCACAAACCGACCCTGCTGTAATTTAATTGTTGTTGCTGTAACATTTTCGTGTTCACAAATTGTTGGTGCAACAACTTTCTACCGTTTCTCTAGTATTTAATAGCAATGTCGGAGAATGTGAGTATGTTTGTTGTTATTGTCGCTTTCATTTTGCTCATATTGAAAACTTTTACTACTTTTACATGTGAAAATCTTCTAAAGCCAAAGGCTCATCATGCAAAAACACAAAACAATTGGACAAAATAATATAAGCGCCAAAAGCATACAAAAAGAAAAGCAAAAACACTTACGAAAATAAGTTACATTGTTTTTTTGCTGTACTGTTTACTGCTTTTTAGTACAATGTTGAAGCCAATTCCACTTTTAATGTTGTAGTTGCTGTTTGTTGTTGGTCGGTGTTGTTTTCTTTGGTGGTCGCATTTTGTAATGAAATTTTCAAAATTTTCTCATAAAGTTTTGCTGCTGCTGCTGGTTGTCATTATGTAAAACATTTGCTATGTACGTAGACTAATGAACAGCATTGTGCAATATAATAGAGGTGACGTTAGGTTAGGTTGAGTGGAAGCCACGCAGGTAAGGCAAGCTGATTTGGAAAACAAGAAGGTGACATTTGATAGATGAGCTTTGATGGACCAAAAAACTTCAGCAGACCGCTATCTGCTACCGACCAAAAGGATAACGCTACCTTGCTTGCGAAAGTGTTCGCTCAGCGTCTGCTTAGCTAACTGAAGGCTCATATATAGAGCAACAGACCACAAGTGGCCAGCGGCACTCTTCATTTACTATATTTATTTATTTGCGATTTTAATTGCCATTTATTATTGCTATATATCTGGACCGAGATGGTTAGGTTAGAGTGGCCACCGGTGCGAGCACCAGCGCACTTAGTCCCAAAAAGGTCCCATTGTGATACCACGTAGATCTCTCCCCTACTCAAACCAACACACAGTGGCCAATTCGGCATTTTATTCATAGCTTCCAAAGTAAAGAAGTTATCTTCAAAATTTTTTTTTTCTCAATTCAGAAAAAAATCAAACAATTTTTGGAAAAAAATTAAATTTTTTTTTTTTTAATTTTTAATTTTTTATTTTTTTTTTAATTTTTAATTTTTAATTTTTTTTTAATTTTTTAATTTGTTTTTAATTCAATAAACATTTTCCACCATATATTCATATATAAAATAAGAAAAAAATTGTCAACTCAAAGAGAAACCATATTATAAAAGAAATATTAATCAGATTCTTCAGCATCAGATTCAGAGAAATCATCTTCAAAATGATGCATTATAAGCAAGCTTTTAACTTCCTTATCAAAACTAATATTTCTGGAATAGGAAATTGATGAGCCGTTGGACAATGAAGATATTAACGGATTGGAAGAAACAAAAAGAGCGTTAATTATATCTTCCATTGTATTTTTTCTGCAATTTTTTCTGGTATTATTTTCACGGATGTTCCGATAATCTTTATTTCTGGCTTCAAGCGCTTCCTCGGACATCATACCAATTTGAAGCGAAAAATTATTGATTATGTCTGCTCCATGAATTAAAATTCTGTGAACAGACGAGGGCATGTAAAACCAAGGGTATAAAGTAACAAAAATTTCGGCAGTTTCCATTGCGTAAAGTCTGAATGCCCCGTGTTTATATCGTATCCACATGCAAGTGCTCGTAAGACGACGCTGAATCGATATATTAAATTTTCGTTCACCCCAGTTATACGTGCGGCTAAATCTGGTTGTTGAAAGAACCTTCTTGCCGTATTTCCGTTGTTGGTATTTCCAGTAACAGCCATTGGTATGTCGACCAACAAATGCATTTCTTCTCGTAGCTTCTGCTGTATATTTGTTTTATTTTGTCCAAAAATATCCTTGTCAGCACCACGAGTTTGCCACTATTTTATTGGTATTCTATAGGATATGTGCAAAATACATTCAAAAAACCTTATCCAGGCGTGGAGACTGGATAGACCATATTGAAAGAGGTTCACTTTAATTGGAAAGCTCTTCACCAAATTTAAGTCATTCATATTTTTCGGTGTTGCCTTGCAGATTCCGCATATTTGCGAAGAAGATTCTGAAATGACGCTGAAAGTTTTACCATCAAGCATGGTCATGTGTAATTGGTGATCAATAATCAATGAGTTTACATATGTTGGTACAATATTTAATATTTGGCTCTTAATATTTTCAATTTCCCTGCGACTCAGGTCCGCCGTTTCCTTGTCGCAAAGTATTTTGATTGGTCGACAGTATCGTGTATAAGAAGGTCGATTGTTTTTCCATAAAACTGTCGGTCCGTTCTGCACTTGCAGTGGTACAATACAAATTGAAAATAAATATTGGTCTCTCATGTTTCCTTCGCAGTCGTTAAATTTTTGCCTATATGTGGAATGGCCGCTGCTGCCATCACAACCCCATTTGTAGACAGCAGTTAAATGGGTATTATTATTACTTCTAGATGGGATTTCAAAACTTTCAGAGTGTGCTTCCATGATCCTGTTTATTGTATGGTCCACAAGACTTTGTAGTGGCACTTCATCATAATAATCAGTGACTGTAATGTAACTAGGATAGCACTTTTTTTTTTGCGAAGCGTAATTTTTCGTAGCATGGATATATATCCGCGTTTTGGTTTTTTGCTGCTTTCTTATTCAAGTTCCAAGTGTATCTGGTATGTCCAAGATCTACAAATAGCGCAAGCGCTTTATCGTCCGAAAATTTGGTTGGAAGGGGCGTTGGTTTGTTTATATTTTGTATTACCTTTCCGCTAAACTCCTCATCGCCATTTACCATTTCTACAACTTTGGAAGCACTGCGCTTTCCAGCTTTATATAAACTGCAGTTTGCAGCTACCAACAATCCTTCACATGACACTTCCTCTGTAAGCCCTGACATCTTATTGACTTGGGTTTTTCTGCAGCACTTGGAAAGCTCTTTTCCCGGCCGTCCAATATTTTCATTTGCTTTTTTTCCCAACAATACCAATGGTGTATCTAGCCATTCTTGGTTAATTTTTTCGAAAAACACCTTACTTCTGCCACAGGCCTTCCACTTTTGGATAAGCCTACTAACAAAATTGCTCAGTTTCTTTCCATTTTTGCACTGCTCCTTCTGAGTATAGGTAATTTTACTCAAAACGGTACCAAAAACATAATTTTCTACGGCGAGAAACTTCTTGGTGGGGATCGCTTCTTCATGCCATATTAAAGAAAGGGTGCGTTTTGACACAGACATTTTGCCTAAAAAGTACAATAAATTGAAAGCTCGCAGGTACTCGCAGTTCATTTTGGACATTTTGGACACACAATGGTTTACACATATAGGAAAATTTAAAATTACACTGAATCTAGGTGAATTTTGAAAGTTCTACTCCACGAAAAACAGGTGTACGTTACAATGGACGAGTTGCCAAAACACTTAAACACGATTACGTTTTATAAATAACATAACTATACACAGATCACAACCACAGTTTTTTTTATATAATACATACCTTGGCGTTAGTATATAACAAAACTTTTAATGAAAATAATAAAATTTGCAAGTTTAACACGAATACGAAAACGATGATCAAAAAGGCGTAATTATTTTGCACAACACTTGCAGAAACATGTGCAGATTTTACAGCTCACAGCTGTTCATCAGCTGTAAGCTGAGCTTTTAAAAATCGACACAAATCTAGTGAATGTATTTGTTATCGATTGTTAAAAAAAAATTTACGGTTTTTCAAATTTGAAAATTTTAATTAAATGCCGCTAGCGAAGCCAAATTGGCCACTGTGCAACAGGTCGATACAGCCAACGTCAGGAATTTCTTAGGCTACAACTTAGCCAGATAAAAAAAAAGATCGTAAAACTAAGAAGACGCCGGAGATTTCTTCCTCTTGTGCCAAGGCGCAGGACAATCGCACAGAAAATGCTTGACTAATTCTATTTCCTCTTCGTCTTTGCAGCTCCTGGTGTAACCACTATAGGGAGCACCCAGCCATTGTGCATGCGTCCCGATAGCTATGTGGCCGGTTATAATTCCAAACACCAGCGATATGTCCCCTCTTCCAAGAAAAAGGAGACTTCTATTGCTTCTCGCATCCCATTCAGGCCACACAAGCTTAGTGCGGTAGCAGGATTCGAGAGGGCTTCATCTCACACCCGCTTCCCTAACGAAAGTCCCTTTCAAATTGAGCTTACAGATCCAGGCACCCATACCAGACTGAGAGAAGTTTGCTCAGCGATCTCGTTAAGAGATTTGCGGCACTTCTCTACTATCCTGGACTTACATGTGGCCGATACAAGCACTTTTAGTGCAGCCTGGCTGTCAGAGTAAATACAAATTTGATTAAAGCTGAGCAACATTTCTCAGGTGATCGGCGGCCTCATTTATAGCAGCCACCTTCGCCTGAAATACGCTTCAATTATCGGGTAGGCTAAATGATAGATTCTACCCTAGTTAAAGTGCAAAGACCCCGCTCCCAGCTTTTTATTTAGTTTGGGGCCTTCAGTATATATCTGCAGCTTAACTCTCAGGGCCGGCGGGTCCTTCAACCAATAATCCCTATCCGTGATAACAATCTCGTATTTTATATCGAAAAATACAGTCGGAGCGCAACAGTCCGACGAAGGCGAATCCAAATTCTTAAGGATGGCTGTAAGACCTATACATGACCTTCAACACTTTGCAGCCCCGCGCTTGGTTCCAACCTTTCCTGCTTGGTCGACCAAGTGCAGCTCTCACCTACTTAAAATACCGACCAATTCAATAGGAACATCTACGGTGGAAGACTCGAGGGGTGCGCCCTTTTTAACTCGTTCATCCGCTTTTTCATTTCCATCTCCCATAACACCTGAGATAAAGATGTATAATTTTCCTAGTATCGATTCTTTCCTGGGACCGCTTACACTCTAACCCACTTTAAGATATGGTACTATGAAAGATTATTGTGTGAACTGCTATTCGACGTGCCTGCATTTTAAGATTTTTTCTCCAGTATTTCTTCTTCTTTTGTCACGGCTACTACTACCGCCCAAAAAGTACTACAGTGATCTGGTAGCTTGTAGGCTCATTTTATTTCCGGATCAGCACATATTGTTGCATGCCCTAGCAGACTTATATTACTTTGAAACAATCAGTGTAAACTAGGGCGGGTCGATTTAAAAATCGCTCATTGCTCTGTGAAAATCGTATTCTAGGGATCAAAATAAGAAACTTTGCCAAAGGAACCATACCTCTGAAACGAATTCTGATGTCCCCCCCTTTGGGTCAAACTTTTGGGTAGGGGCAATTTCAATTCTACCTGCTGTGTCTTGTGGTGGCATAAAAAAAACAACACAAGCAATTTTACGATCTGCAATTGTGTCACAGTGATACCTTCATTTTTTAAAACGGTTGAATAATAAAAAACCCACACAGCTATGTTTACGACATACAAATTCATCACAGTGGTGCCTTGGTTTTAATAGGGGGTTGTAAGAACGCTAATTTCTAATATTTTTTTTTAATTTATTTTCTATTACTAAGTTAAATTCAATTTTTCATTTACATATGTTCTGACTAAATAAATTTCTAAAGAGAAAAATAAACTCCAAAAAGAAAAAACATATTCATTTCAAAGTGGGATTTTTCATTCAAAATTTGCCCCTACGCATCAAGGGGGGGGGAGGGGGACATCAGAATTCGTTTTAGAGGTATGGTTCCTTCGGCAAAGTTTCTTATCTTTATCCCTAGAATATGATTTTCGCAGAGCAATGGGCGATTTTTTTGCCTCCCCACAAATCTACCCGGCCTAGTGTTCACACGCATCGCTTGGTCGGCCATCTCAGCACGCTTGCGCCAATCTTCCACCATTATTGGGGCTATAGAAGACCCATCGAAGCGCACAGCTAGACTCCACCTATAAGGAGTGTCGCAAATACCAGACCTAGAAGCAGTCGATAAGTTTAGTCCTAGAAAACTTCTATTATTTGCCAAGAGGACGAAGTTCAATGTGAGGGTTTTATTGATCGGTCAGATCGGCCTTATTTTACCTATTAGTTTCAGGTTCTGTTTTCACATATATTTTTGTCATTATTTTGCACAACACTGTATCCATATGTGTATATTCAATCTTAGATTGTTTTAAGCAGTACTGGCACTTGGTTATTGTTTTCGGTCTTAGTTGCAGGAAAACAAAAAAACAATCAAAACAATAAAAAATAATTGTTCGGTGCGCAACAAGCATAACACTAAGCAATAAAATCTCATTCAGAGAGAACAAAAGTGTTTTGTTAGCATAAGATCGCTTGCTTGTTAAGTTGACTTGGTCTATATGGTTTTGTAATATAGCATTTGAGGCATTAAAACGCTGGTTTCTTACCTGCCCTAAGCATATCTACGCCTCTTTTACAAAATTTCTATTGCAGAAGAAATTTCTATTGAAGAAAATAAGGAAAATAAGGAAAAGAGGAAAATAATAACGTTAAGTTATATTCGTACGTACATTAGTTCAGAGTTGTCTCTTCATTGCAGTTTTTGCATAATTTAATTATAACAACGAGGCATTTGCTTATATCAACAAATGAAGACATAAAACAAATACACACGCAGTTGCATGTAAGCAAGCACATCTAACTATTTGCATGTGAAAAGGCTTACGAAAAGCGCCCTGCAGTGAAATAATAAATTATTCCAAGAAAATACTACTTTGCAGTGAAATTTTCTTGTTAGAAGTGAAATGCGGCGAAAATGACTTAAAGAGTTGCAACAAGCAGACCTGTGAAACGCTTCTGACCGCCATTCGCCAGGCAATGCCCACGTTGATTATTTTGCATTTAGTTTATGCAACTCACAACTGCCGGTCGCTTGCGGCGAACTATGCTCTGGGCAGCCATTGAAGATCCGTTGAAAGCTAATGTGAGAAGGCAACAACCTGGCTAGGCCGCTGCGGCATAATAGAATTAGAATTAGATGGAGGATTGTATCGGCAACGTTTGACCATAATAGGGTGCGGCTGCAAGCGGGCATCTGTTTTGGATCAAGCGGTTCGCTATATTATTATTATTGTTACTAGGCCTGGAAGCACTGCGACCTTTGTGCATATCTATTGTGCATGACCTTTTAGCCTAATTTTGTATCTGGAGGCTTTTGATGTATCTAAGCACCTCTTCAGGCTTTTTACTCCATATCACACCAACTAGATGGGAGATTCTCTGCTTAGACAGAGCGACGCATTCGCAGAGAATGTGAACCGGCTTTTCATCATCCAGCTCACAGAAATGACAAATTTGGGTATCGGATAAATACAACTTACTTACGCGATATCGTAGACCACAGTGTCCAGTGTAGTACCCAGTGAAAGTTCTTAGGTCCTCCTTGCATAGATTAATGAGCTTGGCTGATACTTTCGTTGCCGGAAGTAATTTAAATGCAGTCAGCCACTAGATTAAATGTAACTGTGTAGGATTGCAAGGCACGCAGGGCCGCCTAGCTGTACGACATAATGTTGATGCCCTTCGAGATTGAGCCTCTCCGCAGACATTCTCTACCTCAGACTTATATTTCATAGATTTATGTATATTGTATGGTAGCATCACTTTGGTATGGATTTCTAGAAGTTCGGCCTATAGATGCCAGATCCCGTTCTTCCGTCATCCATTTTTGATCCATATATGAACCAGACATCGAAGTCAGGGTCATTATAGGGATTTCCTGTTTTCCAGTGTGTCCTGTCCACAATAGAAACTTCAAAGTTCCGTGAGATGCTGAGCTTAGGGGATATTACGTCACGCATTTGTAATGTGGGATTTCCTATGAATTTTGTTATTACCCTTATATGCCTTGTCATGTTTCCTGGCTTCAGCTCCGAAATATTTTGAAGTCTTAGTGAAGGGAAAGCGCTAAGTGCATCAGCAGGGGCCGTTCTCATCGCACACTTTATACCAATGCAAACTAGTCGATGCAGTTTGCTTAGTTTTGCTGTTTCCGTTATTTTCGTGGCCTTTTGCACCATACCTGGGAAGCATAGGTGACTATTGGCCTTACAACTATATTAAATGTCCAGTATACCATTTTTGCAGATATCCCCCATGTTATGCCACAGAGCCGAGTAGAGGCGAAGAAAGCTCTTGTTGCTTTGTTAAGGAGAGCATCCAATTGAGCATTCCACGTGAGGGTTCTATAAAGTGTGACCCCTAGGTATTTTGAATCCATTGAGAAATATATTTTTGTACCACCCAGGGATGGTTCTGGGATGGATGGTTTCATTCTCCGGGTGAAAATCACTATGGAAGTTTTGTTAGAATTGATAGATAATCCTTTGATATCGCACCACTCTCTATGTTGCGTGCGGTCTGACATTGTTTTCTCGTGCATCCCTGTGATGCAAATAAATAGGTCATCTGTATACTTTTGGATGTCAAATCCCTCGATTTTCATTAACTGAAGGAGGTAACCTATGATCGGGGTCCACAGTAGAGGGGAGAGCACACCTGCTTGTGGGCATTCTCTTGTAGCCGCAATTGATTCAGTTGTCCCTCCCAGTTCCAAATGGATTTCTATACTCTCTGCTCGCTAAAATAAATTTAAAGAAATACTTTCATCCCCACTTAGTGGGTGGCGTACTGGGTTTTTTACCAACTAGGTAAAACACACTCCAAAAAAACAATAAACTGACAACCCTTTACAGTTGAAAACCTATACAAACATTAAAACCACAATGATTTGAGGGAATGCCGCTGTACTGTCCCTTCCCATAATGGGATTTGTGCAGATGCTCGGCTAGAGTCCCTCATGAAGCAAAAGCAGACAACACCGCCATCCAAGAGTTGTGATGGACGAATCAAAGAAAAAATATATTCAAAAATTGTGAAATTTACTGGAGAAGCCACGCAAATAAGCCAAGTTTCGCCGTTAAATTTGTGGTTGGAGAGAGACTGCGTCGAAGGTATTATCGTTCTCGCATGTGGACCAACGTCACGACGCTATCTGCAAAAGATATAAGTTTTTTATATCGCAGTCATCTAAGCAAGGAGAAAAGAGGAGGACGATGAGATAGATGATGCTTTCTGTGAGCACCTAGAATGCAGATACGAGCTCTACTGCTGTCGTGCTATTACACTCGTACTTAGAAACTTGAACGAAAGGTTGGACAAAGACGTATATTTGACCAAACAGTCGACAAGTTCAGCCTCTACAGTGAAACCTTCCCTAATGGACCGAGCCTGATTGACTTTGCCAGAGATCTAAGTATAGCCATATCTGTGGCAAGGTCTAAGCATAAAGATATATATCAAGCTACATGGGTGTATGTAACCAGATAGAACACGTTGTAATAGACGGTCGGTATGCCTTCAGGGTTTTAGATATACGTACGATTCGAGCACTTTACGCCAACTAGGATCACTATTTTTTCGTAGCCAAAAAAACGGGCCCGCCTCTGCGCGACTGAAAGCAAGATACAAAAACACAAAGAAAATTGGATGTTGGATAGAGGGTAATCGCGATAGACAGCCAATGATTTTGCAACTCGGCTCTTACACCTACTATCTAAAAGCATAAGTCAACCAGACGGAATGCAGGAATAGCGATAAGCTATCTGCAGATCTCTTCATATGGACAGGGCAACTTCAACATCGTTGAGGGCGCGTACGTGAAGATCTCCATAACTCATACTTTGTTCCAACAAAGTCTTCCATTTAATGCTCTTTTAATTAAAACAAATGGTAAAGAGCTGATAAAAGTAGCCTGCTCACGCTTGTGACTTTCAGGCAGAACTGGTAATGGCAGGTAAACATAAACACAGCGCGTCCCCTTTGACTATGAAGAATCCATGTTAGACCATTTAAAGCGGTATGCCCGAACGGGATTGCGGATGGTGCTACCGCGACTAAACCTAGGAACCAGCTACCGTTGAGGACTCATATCGACCACTATCTTTCCGAACGCTTGTAGCCAAGACACATAATACAATCCTGCCCTCCTATTTCAATGCAAATCTGCGATGTGTCAATATTCAGCATGGCGTATGAAAATTATATAGCACCACTATCGCGCTAAATGGCATCAACAGACAAATAAGTTGCTTGATTTATTAAAAGATTTTGATCACACCACTTCACTGCAAGACTTGGAAGGTTACACCCTTCCTTCCAGTCTGGAAAGTGCAGTTAAGGAAGGTAACACCAAAACCCAGAAGAATTAAACAAGACAAAAATAGTGGTGGCATATCCCAATTTAATTTATCTTTTACATGTCAAAGCTCCCGCCTTCGCCAGAAGAAGTTACCATTTTGACTAACGCCAATATCTGCACGATAATAGCATAAGGACCAGGCACATCTATTGATAAGTTATGCTATAAAACTTACGACAATCTCCCTGGCCCTTTTCATCTCTCTTAACCTAACACTGTCAACGACTAAATTCTCGGCAACCTTATCTACAACGTGGACAAGGGCAAAGATAAATAAACGCTTGCATCAGCGGGCTAGGAGGCTTAGAATATACTGGCTGTAGGTATGCCTGTCGTAAGAAGCGACTAAAATGGCAACTTGATCCAAGGCGTTGTGTAGCGCAAACCTCTCAAGGGGATGCCAGCGGAATATATAGCTTCTCCAACCCAATTGTCAGTCTCACATATCCGTGGCGAAACCTGTTTTATTAACAGCTGAGGCTCTGGCGTCCCCGAACACCTGATGGATCTAGGGGTTAGGAAGGCGGGATGGCCTATAACGTTGCATGTGATCATATCAAATCGTTCCCGAGATGGTCGGGCTAGTATCTTTAAGGTGCTTGTTACCGGAACGTGCCGGATCTGCGTACGGCAAAGAACCATCAACATCGATAACACTCCTCAACGCCTTCGGGGAATGTATTGCTAAAACAACAACAACAACAATATAAAAAACATTTATGACTTTTTATAAAGCAATTAGCTGGCTGCTTTAATGATATTCATCCATAGCCGTTAAAGCAACACACTAGAGGAAACTGCAGGCCTGTCGACACACTGCGCACGGAACGGCCAAGGGATCTTTTATTATGTCTCCAGAAGACCAACTGCGCATTGCGGCATGAACACTCCAGCTAAATAAGAGAGAGGAAACGAGGAACAAACAGTTTCTGCTGAATACCAACAGACATCTGATTAAAGAGGCCCCGCCTCCCAGGAACCTAGGAACTTATGTGCGTTAGTACTGCGAAGAAACTCGGCACTTAATAATTCAACTGTATGATGAAAAGGTCAAAAAAAAGGCCACAGAGATATACAAAAAAGGCCTTCGGCCTACAATATCAGAGATTGACCGGTGGGCCCCGTTTTTAAAGGCAAATACTGTGCAGTCGCAGTTGAGGAAAGCAAACTCCCCAAGGAGATGCGTCACTCTAGCTAAACTTCGATCAAGATACTGTAATAGGTTAAACTAATATACTTATCCAGATTCAAACCCAGTGTACCCAATGTATATCCCGCGTGTAATTTGTCTCCACGTGTCATCAACTATCTTTTTAATATCAATACGGAACCAACGCCTTCAATACACTTATCTCTCTGGTCCATTTTTTTTAAACAGTAAATTTCCTCGGATTCCTATTAGAGAATATTGATGATAATTTAGGAGTGGTCGCAACTATTATATGGGACGAAGCACTGCTACAACAACGGCAACAACAAAGTGCGTATGACATATTTTTAAACGGTTTTATTTAGTTTGACTCTGTGTAGCGAACAGAATTTTGTATTTGAAATTTAAGTAACTTTCAAATAAGCTACAAGCTTGAAACTTGGAATATAGTTCGGTGCCCGTTGACAATGCAATAATAAGAAATAAACTCCGATAGGTGGCGTATGGATCGAAATATTTATATTTATTTGGCTCATACCCCATTTATACATATGGGGTATTCCATTCCATTTCGATCAATTTTGAACCCGACCCCTTTAGAATTGGCTGAAAGTCTTTCTTCTTTTTCTAGCTTACGAAAGACGTTTTTCAGATTTTTTTCAAATTTTCTCATCCAACTCAAAAAAAGTTATGAATTTAAAAAAAAAACACTGTTTTTGTTTTCAAAATGCTATAACTTTTTCAAAAATTGACCGTTTGGGATCTTTTTTTTTAATTTGTTTTTAAATGTACTTTTCTGAAAAAATGCAAAAAAAAATTTATTTTTTTTTTTAATTTTTCAGTTTTTCGAGATTTTTAGAATTTCGCCATTTTTTTTTTCTCATAAAAAATTTCAATCAATTCTGCAATCATCCCGCTAATCCCGATTTTGTTTTTTATATTTTTTTTATTTAATTGAAAAAAAAAAATTTAAAAATAAAATTTTAAAATTAAAAATAAAATTTTTTTTTATCAATTTTATTTATATAACAAAAAAATGTAAGAAAATGATTTTTAAGTATTCATTTCTTTATATATTATGGTAATCTACGTTTAAAATAACCAGGATTAATGACTGACACAGTAAACATGTAAGTTTTCTAAAAATAATACCATAATATATAAAGAAAAGAATACTTAAAAATCATTTTCTTACATTTTTTTTTTATTTAAATAAAATTGATAAAAAAAACTTTTATTTTTGAAATTTTTTTTTTCAATTAAATAAAAAAAAAAATATAAAAAAATCGACCCACTCCGGAATTAGTGGGGATGATTGCAGGATTGATTGAAGTTTTTTATGAGAAAAAAATGGCGAAATTTGAAAAATCTCGAAAAACTGAAAAATTAAAAAAAAAAAAACAATTGTTTTTGTTTTTATCGGCCTATTGATAAATCATTCAAGGTTCGAATCGAGCTCAAGGCCAGAACAATAATTTTTTTCTAAGGATAATTATGTTATTTTTTAATTTTTCTAAATTTGAAAAATTGTATTTTGTTTTTGGAATAGTAAGTAGAAAATGTTTCAGACAACCTGCCATAGCTTTGCAGATAGATCCATTTCGAAGGGTGCTAAACCTTCATCATCAGTACGCTTTAGGCATGCTGCGCTAACCATTTAGCTATACAGCGGCGGTTTGTTGTTTTCTACTTACTATTCCAAAAACAAAATACAATTTTTCTAATTTAGAAAAATTAAAAAATAACAATAATTATCATTAGGGTAAAAAAAAAAAACTTTAAAAATTTGTTTGTATTTTTTCCGATAAGTACATTTAAAAACAAATTAAAAAAAAATAGATCCCAAACGGTAAATTTTTGAAAAAGTTATAGCATTTTGAAAACAAAAACGGTGTTTTTTTAAAAATTCATAACTTTTTTTGAGTTGCATGAAAAAATTTGAAAAAATTCTGAAAAACGTCCTTCGTAAGCTAGAAAAGGAAGAAAAACTTTCAGCTAATTCTAAAGTGGTCGGGTTCAAAATTGGTCGAAATGGGATGGAATACCCCATATATGAACAGAAATCAACCGATTGGCTCATATTTTGCACAAAGGAAATTACATCAAAATACTAGAAGGAAAAGCATACGTGACGCTGAGTCGAGTAAAGTCTTTGGAAGGATTATGTACTGCAGACTTAGATTTTAACAAATTGTAAGGAAAGAGCCCTTGTAGTAATGAGTAACTAAATGAACTCAATATAATGAGAAAAAATAAATGGGCAATTAAATAAAGACTAAAAATTTGAAAATAAAATAATTAAAAAAAATTTAGTTATACGGTTTTATTGAAAAAAAAAAAAAACAAAAAATACTTACATTAAGTTATAATATTACTAAATCTAGAAAATTATTAGGTAGGTCCTGGTCTACTAAAAATGTGAGGCGTAGCATAACCTGATTAAAGTTAAGTTGGCCTTACTTATGACTATCGGAAATTTGACTCGTGCAACGCTTTTATTTAATTGTCTGATCAACGCCCTAGATTGATGAGAAGTGTTATAACTGGTACCTAGGATCTAATTAATTATTTCTATCTTTTAGTATTATTATTACTTAATGTAAGTATTGTTTTCAATAAAACCGTTTAACTTAAAACATTTTTTTAAACTATATTATTTAATTTTGATACCGAGCAGTTATCTTAAAAATGAAAAATACATGTAAAGGGCCCATTACTGATACTTAGTATAGACTTTACTTGACTTGGAGTAAACTTGGCAACTTAGCCACGATTATACGCCACTTAGCGCATACAATCTGGCATCATAATCAATAAATGGCAATTTGTATGACAAAATGTCAAAATGAAATGGAAGCAAACAAATGGCATCTCAAAATGTAAACGTCACTTAGAACTTACATAGAAAATCAAAATTCTACTGACTTCTCAGTCAAGTTAACCCTGCAAAAATCATTGGATCATGTGGTCCACTGGAGTACTTAGCATTATACTCAATTGTAATGCAGCAATGGACCAACTCATGTTTCTACACGAACATATTGTAAGCCGATCATTGCTCGTTTTTAACGATTGTAATCACTACACGATATTTATTGGACTACGGGTACTCCATGGATTACTCTGATGTAATGCGGAGCTGGAGTACATGGTCAAATCATAG
Source organism: Eurosta solidaginis (assembly GCF_040869045.1). NCBI lineage: Eukaryota > Metazoa > Arthropoda > Insecta > Diptera > Tephritidae > Eurosta > Eurosta solidaginis. The sequence continues at coordinate 46,385,763 of NC_090319.1, forward strand.
GACATCGCAATGTTAATTGGACCATATTTTTTGTATGAATTGCGGTTAATTTTGGAGCACTCGCTTGGTCCATAGCGAGTACTCCATACATGCATGCATGGAGTACTCGCGATTTTTTCAGGGTAAGTGTTGCTAAGTTTTGAGTTATCAGTAACATGCAATGTTCATTTAACAGAACTGTAAGCGGGGTCGCCCCTCGGCAGTGTTTGGCAAGCGCTCCGGGTTTATTTCTGCCATGAAAAGCTCTCAGTGAAAACTCATCTGCCTTGCAGATGCCATTCGGAGTTGGCATAAAACATGTAGGTCCCGCCCGGCCAATTTGTAGGGAAAATCAAGAGTAGCACGACGCAAATTGGAAGAGAAGCTCGGCCGTAGATCACTTCGGAGATTATCGCGCCTTACATTTATTTATTTTTTTTAAGTGGCAGTTCTCAAGTCAAGTCAAGTCTGTGCTAAGTATCAGTAACGGGCCCTTAAGACCTTACACTTAAGTAAAGCAAAGAGGTTTACAAAGGTAAATACAAGTTTTGTGTAAAAAAAGGGACAGTTATATGATTAATGGGGCTTAATATTCCTGCTAGTTATATAACGGTTTACAACTACTTCGTTTGACGCAGGGTAGGTGTATTTGTACATACATATATACAAAGATATATACATATCCGTATACTTACATATATTAATTGTATTGCTTACTAACTCAAAGTTGCGCAAAATTTTAGCTCTCTCAGGAATTTCATACTAACTTTAAATGTATCCGAGTAATTTCACTTGTTTGAAGTTTTGTCATTTGGAGTTCAAAATTTCGAATGGAATACTTAATTAACTTCGACACTAAAGGGATTTTTAATAAGTATTCGAATATAGCAGCAGCAGGTGTAATTACGTTGGAATAAAATCAGTTTTAACTAGAGCTGTAAGTAAAGTGGCTCTTTTGAGGTATAATCAAATTCAAGTTTGAACGGAAGCTAAAGAAAACTCTTGTTATTTACCTTAGGTGCATAGTAGCATTTAAAAATCTTATTTTGGATGGGCTAATGTGAATTAGATACTTGAATTCTAATGTGAGGAATTTAGTATAAAAAGTTTATTAGAATAGGTGAGGCTAGGCGCAGCTCTATATGAGAGCAACTTAAAATATGATTCAGGATGTTGTATAGCGCAATTACGCAACATAGGGCTGCCGGTGCTACATATATAGCTTTTTCAACCTAATTGCAAAACTCACCTACCCATGACGTATCCTGTTTATTCGGCAGGATAGGCACTGGCGGCCAAAGTTCCTCACAGAAATAAGAACGACCTGGAAGAAGATTCAAATCGTCCCGAGATGTTCAAACTAGTGCCTTTTTTCCGTAGAAGATGAAGTAGAAACAGAAAATCTAATGCACCAAGAAACCATACGCCACATTAGTATCATTATTATTACTAGGTCTGGAAGCACTGCGACCTTTCTGCAGATCTATTGTGCAAGACCTTTCAGCCTAAATTTGTATATAGAGGTTTTTTATGTATCTAAGTACCTCTTCAGGCTTTTTATCCCATATAACATATGGACTAAGAGACACACCACCTAGATGGGATAGTCTCTGCTTAGCTAAAGCGACGCATTTGCAGAGAATGTGAACCGGCGTTTCATCATCCAGCTCAAAGAAACGACAAATTTGGGTATTGGATAGATTTAGCTTACTTAGGTGATATCGTAGTCCATATTGTCCCATATAGTAACTAATGAGAGTTCTTGGGTCCTCCTTGCTTAGATTAATAAGTTTGGCTGATACTTTAGTTGCAGGAAGTATAAACAGTTTGGCCGGTCTTTGCCCTGGGCACAGTTATTTATAATTTCCCTGGTGTGTGCTTTTGTAAGTCCACAAAATGGCCCTGGATAATAGAATGCTGTTGTAGCACCCTGCTTTGCTAGATAATCTGCATGTTCATTACATTCATGTTCCTGATGTGCGGGAACCCATCTTAACAAACCCTTGTTTTTGGCTCCCAGGTCATTAAGGATTTCAGTGCAACACTAGCTTAGATTTAACTGTGTAGGATTGCAAGGCACGCAGGATCGCCTGACTGTCCGACATAATGTAGATGCTCTACGATGTTGAGCCTCTCCGCAGACATTCCCTACCACAGACTTCGACTGCATGGATTTCTGCCTGAAATATGGTGGGGTAGCATCCCACTGGTATCGATTTCTTGAAGTTCCGCCCGTAGATGCTAGCTCCCGTTCTTCCGTCATCGAATTTTGATCCAACCGTGAACCATACCTCTGAGTCAGAGTCGTTATAGGGATCCCCTTCTTCACTGTGGGTCCTGTCCACAATGGACACACAACATACAATATAACTTAAAGCTGGACCGTTATAAATGATATCGAATTATATATTTGCCTGGTTTCGTAGAAGGCTGGTATAGCACTCAGCCAACTCAAAGTTAAGTTAGCTTATTGGTATTATTTTTGAGGACAAACACACACACACGTCGCAGTGAAAAGTTATTACTAGTCGAGTTATATTTTCTATTTCTGTTTGAGTTTTTTAGAACACTTAATACACATATTGAAGTTCCTTTCTTCCTTTAATGGCTACCCAATAAAACCTCACCTTTCATGGCTCGCGTAATTATCCGTATCTGATTAGGCATGAACCAGGTATGGGTACGCTATACGTGGGATTCATGGCTACCAAAAAATGGGCTGGGCATCCATTTTCTCGTTCGCTTAGAAGTATGTGCCTCATTAAACTGCTAGCCGTATCCCATCTGTCCCTTCGGCAGGTCATATTATTAATGAGACTGTCCGGGAAAAGGTCGTCAAGTATCTCTATCTACACTCCTCCTCTGTTCGGCGAAGTGCTCATGGAAGGTAAGGCGTCTAAATTTCTACAGTTCAGGCACTTCAGTTTTTTAACCTCACTCATGCTGTGGAGATATGCATTTGCAAGCATGGGTTTATTTTATTTTTTTTTCCTGTGGTGCTGCCTCTCTCTTACCTGTGCGACAATGCACCTCTGAGCTGGAACGAGGTGAGGCCGGTTAAGTGTTTTCTTTGTTGCGTTGCGCCCGTCCAGATTTCAGCAACTTATAAGAGAATATAATCCGAGGTTGACGCAATCAGCTCTTTGTATAGGAATTTTGACCGCCCACATTTTCCATCAATCTACTCAGATACGCTGATGTGTAGGCAGCCCATTCGCAAGTTCCTCTTATGTGCTCCAAGTAGGTGATCTTTACCCCCAAGTTATTCGTTTAAGAGTATTTTTTCTATTTAGTCAATTTTTTTCCAACTGAAACAGTGATCAGCCATCTATATATCTACACCACGCATGATCAAGATTACTGGTCGTGCTTGGTGGGTCGCTTTTTCGTATATATTGACTGCATTTATCACTGATGAAATGACGTCTTTTGTATAGTTACTTCTTCTGAACCCACGCTGTCTGCGAGCATCCTCTAGTGCTCCTAATAATCAGCACATCAGTGGTTTGTGACATACATATTGGGCGGAAAATCAATGAGAATTTTGCGCCACCTGTGCCCTTCGGAGTAAGAACTATCTGTGCTGTCTGCCATCTGGTGGGGAAAAAGTCTTTAATCGAGACATTCGTTGTACATGTACAGACTAAGTTCTGGGCAGAGATTTGCAGCTAGTTCTGTCGATACTATACCCCCATATCATGGGCCGTTTCTAGGCATAATGCGGTACAGCGCCGTTTTGAGCTCTTATTCAAGAAATGGTTCTACGTTGTGGTCTTCTTGAGTGACGTGCTCATCCATTCTGAGTGATTGGGTGTGAAAGAGTGCGTCCACAATTTTATCTCATATTGGCCTCGTGCATCATGTCGAGATACTCGTAAAATGAACGGTAGTCGAACTGAAAAAATCGGTGAAGGGATGGTAGACGTCAAAAACGGACGCTGAAATAGGTGCACGTTAATCGGAGTTGAGTTACTTACCGAAAGCAAAAAGTCGAGTTGCAGCAATGTAGAATAAGTGAACAGTTTACTGTGTTAGGGTGGGTGAGCCGATGTATATTACCATTGCCTGATACATATGCATCAAGTCAGCTATCCCTGAAACAAAATAATTATGGAAGCAGCAAGGAAGTTCAAGTTTTCCTAAACGTGCCTCTTCCAACTCAGCGAAGGAATCCGATTACACATCTGCTACCAAATGCGGTGTCGATTGAAATATTTTCCTAGCCAGAGCGTATGTTGTATTGTTGTTGTTGAAGTGATAAAAAACATTTTCCGAGGTTTTTTGAAAGTGTTATCGATTTTGATAATCCTTTTCCAGATATAGCCGGTAAGTTCCGTTACCATGCGCCATCAAAGTACATGCTCGACCATCTTGGGAATAACACAGTAAGAACTCATTGAAGCTACTGGACTATACTGTCTATCACCCTCTTGTTCCGTGGGAAATTAGGGATCGCCATAGACTCGACTCCTGAAGAAACAAAATTTGCCAGGGGTAGGTAGGGTTGGAGAAGCTGTAAATTGCGTTGGCAACCCCTCGAAAGATTTGGGCTACACAACTCGTGAAATCATTATAGTATATCTGGTAGTCGCCTCTTACAATGAGCATTTTTGACGCGAGTGTATACCAAGCTCCCAGCCCACTTGAAAGATGCCCTAGCATATTTTGTATTTACATAGTAATAAGTATTAATCTGTTAGTAGAGACTTAGAGCATTTTTAAATTCGCATTAAGCACTTACTTCTTCGAATGTTAAATAAAATGACATAAACGTTTCAAATAATCGTAAGTTATTCCAACAGGTGCATTTATATATAACTGTAATTTATTTAAATTATACGCATATGAGAATTTATTGGAATTTTAACGACTACATTAACATACAAAATCACTCAGACTACTACGACATATCACAAGGCGAGACTCAATGGAATGGTTGCGTGTTCCTTTAAATTAAAAGGGAAAGGAATTTCACATATTTAATCACCTTTTCAGTTAAGACATACCAGACATAATATGTCATACTTCACAACCACGTTGATAAATGACAAATGTGTGTGCGGTTTTGTATAACCAATAAAAACCCAATAAGCAATGTAAAGGAAGTTCTCAATGTTTGGAGAAAATGTATAAGAAAAGAACTTCTAACATTGATCAGAATAGATTTATATGGCAAGCCAAATTTGGGCATCCTATAAGCCAACAGGCTCTTTAGAAGTATACATGACCCTATAAGAGCAAAGTCTTACATTTAGTTTTAACCAATTAACATTTTTGTAATTTCTCAAAGACAGCTCAAAAATGGTTTGATATCATTATCGATCTAAAACCTTATATTCCCTACTTCTCAAACTGAACACCTTGATTACCAGTCGGAAATGGAGCTGTTCATAGTAAGTAAAGAAAAGGAATCAACTAACTATACCAGAACTCCGCACTAATCAGCTGCTATCTAACAGCCAACGATAGCATAATGGAGTTCCAGCCAAAGCAAATATCTACGAGATATCAAAGTGGAAGATGCTTGAACACTTTACTTGCAGTAATCATCAATATATTTTTTTTTCTAGTTAGGCCACAATAAGCGCCTTGGGTGGACACAATTAGAAGCACCCACAGCTAGAAAAGTGAAAAGCTAAACACTGAAGCCTTTATTGCCGCTATTGACACATACCCGCTAAACAGACTCATCTCATCAAATGCTAAAGAGCGTGTTAAAGTTAATATACTTGGCGTCAAACAGAGGAGAGTCATACAAGAAAGAAAACAAATACCTAAAGGGCGCTATTATGAACAGCAGTAAGCGGAAATGGAAGGAGTTTAGGGAATAATCAGCAAGGACCCTTGGGGTATGGATACAAAAATAATACTGAAAAGATTTGAGGGCAGGACCCTAACATCGGAGCTAGATATAGTTGAAATGGGTAAAACAGTAAAACCGCTTTTTCCCACCCACAAATTATGGGTAGTTAGTAGGGGTGGGACTATTCGAATAAAAACTATTCGAATAAAAAACTCTTTTATTCGCCAGGTATTCGTAACTCGAATAATATTTATTCGAACTTTTTATTCTTTTATTGGCTTCCATTTATTCGAATTCCTTTCCTTATTATTCGAATAGTTCGAAAAGTAAAATAAAACAATTAAGAACGGGACTTCTTACCTTTCATGAATGGGGCTGAACAATAATCTTATTCCGTTCGTAATCTCCGAATAATCGGATGTATAAGATAAGAAATATATAGTGAACAGATCTGCATACCTTAACGATTTTTAAGATAAATATAAAATAAAAAATAGGTAGGTACTTTGTGTGAGGATGCAAAGTTTCAGGTTTTTTGTAGTCTGCGTGTAAAAACTATGACTACGAATCACGTATTTCAAAAATATATGACGTAAACGTAACTATTTAATGAAGTTTGATGAATTTTGAAGTTTCTAGCCGTAAAGAAGGGGCAAAAATAACAGTTTATATGAAGTATATAATATATATACCACCGATCTCTATGAATTTTTCAGGCAACAATATATGCAATATACGTAAGCATTCGGTGAAATTTGAAGGTTCTAGCTGTTAAAATGGGGCCAAAATTGCGAAAATATATATATATATATATACTATATATATATACTAGGGCGGGTCGATTTAAAAATCGCTCATTGCTCTGTGAAAATAGTATTCTAGTGATTAAAATAAGAAACTTTGCCGAAGGAACCATACCTATAAAACGAATTTTGATGGCCTCCCCTTTGGGTCGAACTTTTGGGTAGGGGCAATTTCAATTCTACCTGCTGTGTCTTGTGGTGGCTTAAAAAAAAAACAACACAAGCAATTTTACGATCTGCAATTGTGTCACAGTGATGCCTTGGTTTTAATAGGGGGTTGTAAAAACGCTAATTTCTAATAGTTTTTTTTAATTTCTTTTCTATTACTAAGTTAAATTCATTTTTTCATTTACATGTGTTCTGACTAAATAAATTTCTAAAGAGAAAAATAAACTCCAAAAAGAAAAAACATAGGCATTTCAAAGTGGGATTTTTCAAAATTTTCCCCTACGACCCAAAGGGGGGGGGGGGGGACAACAGAATTCATTTTAGAGGTATGGTTCCTTCGGCAAAGTTTCTTATTTTGATTCCTAGAATATGATTTTCACAGAGCAATGGGCGATTTTTTTGCCTCTCCATTAATCGACCCGGCCTAATATATACTATATATACCACCGTATATATACTATCTATACCACCGATCTTTATGATTTTTTCAGACAACAATATATGCTATATACGTAAGCATTCATTGAAATTTGAAGCCTCTAGCTCTTAAAATAGGGCAGTAATTACGAAAAGTTCCTTATCTGAACAATCGGTTGTGGGGGATATATACTATATATACGACCGATCTCATCAATTTTTTCAGGCAACAATACGTGCAATATAAGAAAGTATATGGTGAAGTTTGAAGCTTCAATCTGTTAAATTGGGTAAGATATTACAAAAATCCTCTTTTTCTGAAAAATCGGTTGTATGGAGGATATATGCTATAGTTGTCCGATCCGGTCGGTTCCGACAAATGTCTAATCGGACACCCAAATACACCCGCTCACCAAATTTTATCAAGATATCTCAAAAATTGAGGGACTAGTTTGCATACAAACAGACAGACGGACAGACGGACAGACGGACATGGCTAAATCAACTCAGCTCTTCAACCTGATTATTTCGGTATACTTAATGGTGGGTCTATCTATTTTCCTTTAAGGACTTACAATTTTGGGTTTCGTGACGAAATTAATATAGCATTTCATTTCCATGAAAGTTATAAAAATTCTGTTTATCTCACGCTCATCGCTTTTATATATGAGCATGCACATGAATATATACGTAAATATATCTATGTGTGTATAGCTGCATATGTGCATATATTTTGGTTTGGTTGGGGTTGCTTTGTTAAGATTCATTTATTTAGTTAAATTTATGTAACCAAATTTGTACTTGAGTCTTAAGCTAGAAATATCGGGGTCGTTATCCACTGTACTGATCATAGAACTTTGTTTATTAGTAAACAAGTGCGTAAATGTTCATACATAAATGCACATGGGTGTATGCATATGAAACCGGTATTGGTATCTAGCAATCAGTAGGCACAATTGTAGGAACAGTCAAAACTTACCATTGGCGTTAGTTGGCGTAATATGATCTTTCAACAATATCCAATACCAAAGATTTCAAGTTTCATACAACATCGTGTTTTTTTCACTCTTGAAAATGTCGAAATACGTGCCTTCAAACAACGATTTGCGGGGAGCATTAAGTTTCTGCTTCCATTTGAGTAAATCAGCGATAAAATCTCATCGAATGTCGAAGCTTATGGAGAGCACGCTTTTGGTCGTATGCTGATTAATGAGTGGTTCAATAAGTTTAAAAGTGTTAATTTTTATGTGAGAAACGCTGACCGCGGCAAACCACAGAAATTGTTCGAGGACGTGGAATTGCAATCTTTGCTGGATGAAGACGATAGTCAGACGCAAAGACAGTTCGCAGAACAACTAAATGTGTCCCAGACAACTATTTTTGAAATCCATGGGAAAGATCATGAAAGCGGAAGTTGGGTGCCACATGAGCTGAACGACAGACAGCAGGCAAATCGGAAAACAACATGTGAAATGCTGCTCGCCACACAAAAAATTAAGTCGTTTTTGCATTGGATCCTTACTGGCGATGAAAAGTGGATTTATTTCGTGAATCCCAAACGCAATACATTGCTGCATTCATTACAGCCTGCAAAACCGAAGAACATGCATAAATCTCAAAGTTATACGACCAAGGGAGTGGCTACAGTCGGCGGAAGGAAAAACTGAGTTGATACTCCTTATCTGGAAATGTGACTCTAAAAAAGGTAGAAAACTAGTTAGAAGAACGGTTAGACTCACGACTAACATATTGCGCGTACTTTCAACATACGACAGCGAAGGCATCTAAAAGGTATCGTTACTAACCAGGCTGATGGCAAACATCGGAGGACCAACAGAAAGCAAGTGTAAACTGCTAATGGACATCACCCTCTACGCGCTACTGTACGGCTCCGAACTGTGAGCAAACACACTTCGTAAGAATGAGTTTTGCAAACTTCTGACAGCTGAACAGCGAAAATCAGCTATGGGATTAGCCTCCATTTATCGCACTGTATCAGAGCCAGCCCAGGCATTCAAAAGATTGATAAGCGCAATATAACACTTTAAAGATACAGAGCTTTCGCAACCCAATTGTCAACATCACCTGGGCAAGGGAAATCCCGTTACAAATATGAATACCTTATGGCGGATGGTTTAATCTGGTTATACAAATTATTTCCCAAATGGTCGGGCTGGTACCATTATGGTGCTAGTTACCAGAACGTACCGGATCTGTATGCCGCAAAAGATCATCAACATCGACAACACTATCCAAAAGGGAGTGTCGTTATCGTTAATACAACAACAATAACAATAAGATGAACAGTGCCCATCGACTTTTTGCGCTGCAAAGAAAAAGGTTATTGGAAACAAAATCAGTTTCGATACGTCACTATGTCGCTTGTAATAAATGCTGGACAACAACAACAACAAGGCAAGCAGATCAAAAAGAAAACAGCCACACGTATACACACACACACAGCATTAAATACATATTACTCAGAAAAATACACCCTAACACATACATAGAAGGCAACAGTAAATATGTTATGCAGAGTTAGGAGCGAAGTAAATATACAGCTAGTCGGGAGGGTTATTCATGAAAAGTCTAGAGCTTGCGGGAAATAGGTGAGTATATGAGCGAAATAAGTTTCAATTCCTAAGTCCGAAATCCCTTTATACCCTGCAAAAATCGCGAGTACTCCATGCATGCACGTATGGAGTACTCGCTATGGACCAACCGAGTACTCCAAACTTAACCACAATTCATACAAAAAATATGGTCCAATTAACATTGCGGTGTCCTAGGACTGGACCATATACTCCAGCTCTGCATTACATCAGAGTAATGCATGGAGCACCCACAGTCCAATAAACATCGTGTAGTGATTACAATCGTTAAAAGCGAGTAATGATCGGCTTACAATTTGTTCGTATAGAAACATGAGTTGGTCCATTGCTGCATTACAGTGGAGTATAATGGTAAGTACTCCATTGGACCACATGATCCAAGGATTTTTGCAGGGTATTTACAAACGCAATATCTTGCGCGGTTATGGCAATGTTTGCTTTTGCATCAAAACTCATGAATGTGAGAAACTAAATTGTGACGCGCCCATAAAGAAAATACACTATAAGTGAAACACGCGAGTACACTAAATTTTGAAGAGCAACTACCATAATAGTGCTATTAATAAAAGGTATTTTGCATACAGAATTTTGAGTTTATTTATTCGACAGTTCAGTAATTCGAACGACAGCATAAGGCTCAGAATCATCGAGAACTTCTTTAACCCTCAACTTTGGAGGTGGTGGTAAAATTTGCCCTCTCCCATTTTTGTTTTTTTTTTTTTTTTGAATTTCTATCTTATGGCGCGCTTCAGCAACTTGATTCTCCAAGTATCTACTCATTTCATTGCTATTATTGACCAGTTGTGTTTCCGCTGTGAAAGGTGTAGCAGGAGCGGAGAAATGTTGATGCTGGTGTAAAACTTACCCCTCCTCAACGTTTATGAAACTTTTCCTTAGAAAAAATTTTACTCTCACGTCAAGGTAAGCGTAAGTTTTTAATACAAAAACTTTGAACATATGTCATACTTAAATTTTCGTTATCATAGGATGAGCTGTACCACTCCTCCGTTTAAGTGTTAGAAAAAGATAATTGGTTAGGAAACATTTTTATCATGGTTCGTTTTATTTTAAATTTCGTGTCATATTTATGGATACAGGTCATGTCAATTTCAAAAGCACTCAGCGATTCAGTTATAGCCCAGTTACTTGAAGGCGATGACGAATTCAGCGGAGTCGATGATGAAATTTTGGATCCAAATTTTTATATTGAGGAGACTGACCTGATTCTGAAAGCGATGGTGCTAATGAAGATATTTTCGATCAGATTGAGGGCAGCTGTAAGGAAAAAAGTCAAATTGATGTAAATGTATGTAAATCGGTAGTAAAATATTCTTACATTAAAAACGGGTTTAAGTGGTCTGCAAAGGAACTAACACGAACAGTGAAAATTCTACGCAATATTGTCCGGTTACCAGCGGCTTCACAACAAAAACCGGAAGCAGATTTATTGTGGTAGTGATATCAGATTGCAATAACACAAAAGACCAGTGGATGAGCTTGACAAGAAATGCTCGGTTTATTCTTGCAGTAGACGCACACGCCGCTGGCCATATTTTATAGAATCTTAGATATATATAAGTGCTATCAACGCTTATATTAATTTCCAATGATCAAAGGAATTTGATAACTGTTCGAGAGGCGACTTTTTAAAAAATCTGGCGAAACAGTTAGTTGTACCGCATTTGCAATGACGATAGCACAATGCCAGGTTTCCTCGGTTATTGCGAGACGTAATTAGAAAAGTCCTGGGTTCAGACAGCGTAGCACCACCTCCTATGGAAAACAACGCCGATGAAAGAAAATTGTGTTATATATGCGCTAGCAGGATGAAGCGAAAGACTCCATATTCTTGTCTACACTGTAGTACGTCAATGTGCATGGTCTGCAGCAAATTTATATGCGTAAACTGCGCAAATACAGAATTTGATGAATAAACAAAGTTCCAAAACGCTGGCCTGCAGTTTTTACAACGATTTCGTTTTGAATATGATCTCTCTCGTATCTTTAAATATATATATATGGCTGTAAAAAAATGCCTCTTAAGTTTTATATTAATTTGCATTTTACACTTATTTTAAGTTTACCAAGTGATGTTTTTGTTGTTATGGGAAACGGAAGCCCTATTGGAAAAAGCTGAAATTTTATTAGTTAAAAAAAAAAATAATAAAATTTTGTATTCATTATAATTTTAAAATGTAATCCCACTCAGCATTTAGATGATTAATTTTCAATTTCCCTACATATAAATAAAATTTGATTACTCTTCCTGATTAAATAATGAGTTATCATACAATTGAAAAAAAGAAATAATCAAATATGAATACGTTTGATGATCAAAAACTGAAAAGCATTTTTCGATCACTTTTTGGAATCATTTTTGATGTCCTTTTATGATTAAATTTTAATATTTCATAAAAACCAACAAAAAACTAATAAAATATGCTTAACTTTGATGATCAAAATTTGAATATAATTTTTCAATCACATTTTGGAATCATATTTGAATTAAATGTGTTTACTTTAGGTGATCAAAAATTTATAATAATTTTTCAATCAGCTTTCTGAATGTTTTCTGACTATATTTGTTGACTGAATAATGAATTTTATACTTGTTAAAACTTTACTTTTAATTGAAAATATATGTATATAAAATTTTTATTATTAAGACATTCTTCAAGACAATGTAATGAGAATGCTGCTCGTGCCCGAAAATTTCCCCAACCATTTCTCCACCTTCGGCTTCCCAGAAAATACATAATAGTTGGACAATACAAAAGTTGTGAGCTATTTGACAAGTTAAGTTAAATTCTCTTGACATATGTACATGGATATGTTTTCAACATCCAGTGCCGTATCGTATTTTAAGATATTGACGATCATACCTGATGTTGGATGTTGTAGTCGCAGGTGTATATAGGTCAAGTTTGTTTGCGAGTGACCTGTGGTTTAAATAGCTCACTTCTGCACGCTTTCTTCCCCTGATGAAATAAGATTATTACGTAGTATCTATTTAGAATGAGATATGAAGAATAAATGCATCATAAGCGCATTCAGAAATGATTCAAAAATCTCAACGAAAACGATTGAAATATGTTCACGAATATGACCAGAAAATGACTCTGAAAAGTAGACAAATATTACTCTAAAACAATTAAAGCTCAATTTTACAATGATATCAAATATGAACAAAGAGCGTTTCGAAATATGAATCATAAATGATTATTCAAGAATAATCACGTTTATGGTAAATTTTTCTCCCGACGATACGTTAATTTTCGAACAGAAAATGCTTTTAAATTTGAACGTTTTTAAACATCTTGGGGTATGATATTTGAATATTTTTTGATCAAAATTTTCAAAAAATGTTGACTGGGATAGGTTTTGTTCAAATAAAACATAACTATGAAAAAAAAATGTTATTCCAGTTTTTAAGTAAAATAAAAATGGGTAAAATTTACCACCACGTCACAGACTATGTCCAGAAATCCCACCTCCATAGTTAAAGGTTAAGATTCACTTCAAGACTCTAGTGTACTTGAACACGCTGGCTATAAACCCATTAGTACTAGTATAGGGCTATTTAGAGTAAACTTGCTTTTGAGAACACTTACGTTGTTTTGTCACAGCCCAATTATATCCAATAACAAAAAAAGGTGCAGCATCAATAAGTTTTATGTAAACAACTTTTTCAAATACTTTCAAGTCAACAATAAAAGCTTCACCATAACAAGTTTGTTAAAAGATTTGTATGAAAATCAAAATGATTGATTTTAATCTATAAATATATCTATTATTGACTTTTCTTCTAAAACACCTTTAATCAATTGTACGCTGTGTCATCACAAAAATTTTAAAACCCCTTTTGTTGTCATTTGCATTGAGTAGGTAATTGAACATGTTAGCAAATTGTTTTGTCCTCAAGTTGATCAACAAACAAAATATACTTAACTTTGCGTTAGTGTTTCCTTTTTCAATAGAGATAGCTACCCTGTGGGAAAAAAAGGGGTTTTATTTTACAATTTGCCAGAAATGCATTGCTTTGGAACAGGACTTCGGCGATCGAATTAGCAGATCTTCAACAAATTATATTTACCATTTAAATGGAAAGGTTACAGTCTTTTATCACTGCGACTTTCATAATTCTTTTAATGTGTTTATATAAACTTATTTGTGTATCAAGTTCTTTATCAAACGTGTTCTGCTCTTGCTGGGAAAAGGTTCAAGGAGTCAGAAAAAAAAAATATTTTTTAAAGAGACCCTGGTCCCTATAAGAGTTTTCAATGTGATCGCGTATTCTTACTTCTGGTACCACTATGTACACCATATTCAATCCTTACTTACCTTATTATAATTTGTATTGTTATTTATAAGATTACTTCTCATTATGCTTAGAATAGCAGCTCTGGTCACGGTATGATCTTTTGGTGCGCCCACGTAAGTTTGTTTATTATCAGTTTTGCGATTAATTTAAATCTTGCTTTTTAGGCTTTTTAGAAGAAATTATGCTCAAAACACAACGTCATGAACGGAAATTCCGAAATTTTTCTCCTATAAAGTAATATCAGAAAAACAAAGCAAAAAACTTCACCGAATGACATTAATGTAACATATGAGTTAACTTAATTTATTGTTAATTTTTTCCAATTTATTACTGACTAGCGTGACACTCTTTGCTCTTGTATAAAATCAAGTAGAAGCACTTAACTAAATATAATTTTACATCTTCTATTCTTCAAAAGCATACATTTTGTCAGCTGCCAATAACTATCCATTTGCAAACAAACAAAGCTTTTACTCAATCAAATTTGTTTCTTGCCTTAGATTTGCTGCTGTCCAACTTAATCCCTTTTAAAAGATTTCAATTGAGTTTTTGTGATGCTTATTCGTGTGCTATTTGCCTTTTTTCGTCCTACGTTAACTATTTCAAAGCGTAAAAGGAAAAATATTTATACGTTCACTTCGGTTTTTGTTTACTTAATTGTCTGACGTATAAGATTTGATTTTTTTTTTTTTTTTCCCTACGCGAGTAAACATGTACATTTTGCAAACATAAACGTGTTTACCATTCAAACGTTGTTAAAAGTTACTTTACAGTATTTAGAGGTAGGAGAACATTTAGCCGAACGCACATTCTGCCATCTCTAAACCGTACGTCAATTTTTACATTTTTTACTTTACATTGTGCACTGAATTCGCATTTTGGGTTTTATATCCTTTGTTTTTACACCGATTTTCATACCCAGCTGTACTTGTACACAGGGTATTATAACTTTGATTGGATAACGGTTGGTTGTACAGGTATATAGGAATCGAGATATATATAGACTTCCATATATCAAAGTCATCAGTATCGAACAAAAATTTGATTGAACCATGTCCGTCCGACCGTTAACATGATAACTTGAGTAAATATTGAGATATCTTCACCAAATTTTGTACACGAGCTTATCTGGACCGAGAATAGATTGGTATTGAAAATGAACGAAATTGGATGATAATCACGCCTACTTTATATATATAACATATTGGAAAACACAAAAAAAACTGATTATTTAGTAAATAATACACCTAGAATGTTGAAATTTGAAGTGTGGACTGATATTAAGACTCTTGATAAAAATTTTAAAAAATTGTTTAAAATGGGCGTGACACCGCTCACTTGTGATATAATCAATTTTACAATTGTTATTAATCATAAACCAAAAACCGTTAAACCTATCATAACAAAATTCGGCAGAGACGTTGCCATTACTACAAGGAATGCTTTGAAGAAAAATTTACGAAATCAGTTAAGGACCACGCCCACTTTTATATAAAAGATTTTTAAAAGGGTCGTGCACGTATAAAGTAAGCTATATCTTTGCAAAAAAGAGCTTTATTTCAATGGTTTTTCATTTCCCAAGTGGATTTGTAACAATAAATAGGAAAAACTTCAAATTAAAAAAAGTGGGCATGGCACCACTTTTATGACTAAGCAATTTTCTTTGTTTCGGGAGCCATAACTCGAAGAAAAATTAACGGATCGTAATAAAATTGGGTACACAAATTTTCCCTATAGCAGGAAATATTTTTTAGAAAAAATGGACGAGATCAGTTAAAGACTACGCCCACTTTTATATAAAAGATTTTTAAAAGGGTCGTAGACGAAAATAATAAGCTATGTATATCTTAGCGAAAAAGAGCTTTGTATCAATAGCATTTGACTTTATAAATTGAATTATAACATTAAATTGGAAAACACTAAAACTTTTGAAAATTGGTGTGGCACCGCCCCTTTTATGGCTAAGCAATTTTCTATATTTAGGGAGCCATAACTCGAAGAAAAATTAACATACCGGAATGAAATTGTGCACACATATCTTCCTTACAGCAGAAAATATTTCTATAAAAAATGGACGGGATCGGTTAAAAACCACGGTAAATTAGATATAAAACAAGTTTAAAAGGGTCGTAGACTATAATAATAAGCTATAACTCAGCAAAAAATTGTTTCGAGTTAACGATATTTCACATATCAAGTGTTATTTTAAGAGGAATGGGGAAACATTTTTTTTAACGGGCGGTGCCACGTGTTATGTAGAACAGTAATTTATCTGAAATGAAATGTACAATTGAAGCTCACGCTGAGTATATATATAAGGTTCGGTTACACCCGAACTTTGACACATTTGCTTATTTCATTTATATTTAATAATATTTATAAAATTGATGTATAACAAATTGCCGGTGTTACACCCATTTTCAAAAATGTGTTAAAATTTTTATCAAGAGTCTAAATATCAGTCCAGACCTCAAATTTCATCATTCTAGGTGTATTATTTACTATATAATCTGGTTTTTTTGTGTTTTCCAAAATGTTCTATATATAAAAAGTGGGCGTGGTTATCACCCAATTTTCCTCATTTTCAATACCAACATATTATAGGTCCCATCCTTCTTATTTGAATTTAATGATGATATCTCAATATTTGCTCAAGTTATCGTGTTAACGGTTGGACAGATGGACAGACGGAAAGAGCTGGCTTAACCTAATTTTATTTTCTATACTGATGATTTTGATCTATGGAAGTCTATATCTATCTCGCTTTCTTTATATCTGTACAACCGACCGCTATATTAAACAGTTTTATTTAGCTTGACTTGACAGGCAGGCCGCACGGCCGCATGCATGGCTGTTCTGAACGAATTTGGTAATTGAAATTTAAGTAACTTCCCGATAAGCTACCAGCTTGAAACTTGGAACATAGTTCAGAACCCGATGACAATGCAATAATTAGAACAAAATCGCCGCTAGGTGGCGCAAGGATCGAGATATTCGCAAAAATGGTATGTGTGGTTCGATTTGGCTCATATTTGGAACACATAATACATACAAGAATCGACCTATGAAAAAAAGCGCCGCTAGGTGGCGCAAGGATCGAGATATTCGCAAAAATCGTATTTGTGGTCCGATCTGGCTCATATTTGGAACACATAATACATGCAAGAATAAAAAGAGACTTATGAAAAAAAATCGCCGTTAGGCGGCGCAATGATCGAGATATTCAAAAAAATCATATTTGCGGTCCGATTTGGCTCACGTTTGGAACACATAATATATACAAGAATAGAAAGCGACCTATAAAAAAAAAATTGCCGCTGGGTGGCGCAAAGATTGAGATATTCAAAAAAATGGTATTTATTGTCCGATTTGGTTCATATTTGGAACACATAATACATACATGAATAGAAAGTGACCTATGATGCCCGATTTGGCTCATATTTGGAACAAATATTACATACATCCCGGTAGAAGTGACCTCAAATATTTTGGAGTTGGAGGAGGGACATGCATACGTGACGCAGAATCGAGTAAAGGTTTTGGAAGGATTATGTATTGAGGACTTAGGTTGTAACAAATTGTCAGGAAAGAGTCCTTGTAATAATGAGTCACTAAATGAACTAAATATAATGAGAAATAATAGGCAATTAAATAAAGACTAAAAACATGAAAATAAAATAATTAAAAAAATTTGTTTAAGTTAAACGGTTTTATTGAAAACAATACTTAAAAAAAAATATAAACGTAAGGCGCGATAACCTCCGAAGAGATCTAAGGCCGAGCTTCTCTTCCAATTTGCGTCGTGCTCCTCTTGATTTTTCCCTACAAATTGGCCGGACGGGACCTACATGTTTTATGCCGACTCCGAACGGCATCTGCAAGGCAGATGAGTTTTCACTGAGAGCTTTTCATGGCAGCAATACAATCGGAGCGCTTGCCAGACACTGCAGAGGGGCGACCCCGCTTAGAAAAATTTTCTTCTAATTGAAAAATCTTATTTCTAAAATTTTGATGTTGCTTTGCCCGGGAGTTGAACCCAGGGCATACGTTGTGATAGGCGGAGCACGCTACCATCACACCACGGTGGCCGCCTATTTTTTTAAGTTAAACGGTTTTATTGAAAACAATACTTACATGAAGTAGTAATAATACGAAAAGCTAGAAAATAATTAGGTAGGTCCTAGGTACTAGTCATCGCACTCCTTATCAATCTATGGCGTTGATCAGACAATTAAATAAAAGCGTTGGACGCGTCATATTTCTACTGATAGTCATAAGTAAAATTAACTGAACCTTAATCAGTCACATTTTTAGAAATTTCACGCACCCAACGCTTTTATTTAATTGTCTGATCAACGCCATAGATTGATAAGGAGTGCGATGACTAGTACCTAGGACCTACGTAATTATTTTCTAGCTTTTCGTATTATTATTACTTCATGTAAGTATTGTTTTCAATAAAACCGTTTAACTTAAAAAAATTTTTTTTATTATTTTATTTTTCTTTTTAAATAGAAACAATACTCTCTGAGTAATATTTGAACTCGAATCGTAAAATTTCTAAGATCGCAGGTCTTCCCTTAGGCTATGACTGCATCTTAACTTCGGGTTCTCCCTTTTTGTTGTTTTTGTTATTTTCAACTAATTTTATTTGCTTGATGCAGTAGAGCTGAACTATTAAGGCTCTATTCCTTACTCTGTGCACAAGTCTTTTCGGGTTTATGTTTTTGATTAAGCAGCAACTCTCATATGAAATCTGGGTTGATTATGATCTTCAATTATAAACAATAATTTAATAAAAACGCATTAAATTTTAGGAAAGTAATATATGAACATACGAATAAATCACAGTTTAAAAAAAAAAAATAATAATAAAAAATAAGTAATATATACCCAAATAAAAAAAAAATTGAATTTAATGAAATTTAATGAAATAAAACAGTACAAGACGGTATTAAAAAGCCCAAGCGGGATAGGGGATCAGAATATACCCGCGGTAGGTATGTCTGTCATAAGAGGCGACTAAATTACCAGATTCAAGGGGCTGTGTAGCGCAACCCTTCAGGTTGCCAGCGCAATATATAGCTTCTCCAAACACAATTGTCAACCTCACCTATCCGCTGCGAATCCTGTTTCACTAACAGACGAGGCTGCGGTGACTCCAGGCTCCTCATGGAACTTACGGGTTGGGAGGGAGGGAATGACCTGAAGGTTTAATGTGGCCAATTAAATCGTTCCCGAGATGGTCGGGCTAGCACCCTAATGGTGCTGTGGTAACGGAGCGTACCGGATCTGTATCCGACAAAGGACCATCACATCGATAACACTCCCAAAACCCTTGGGGAGGCCTTATCGCTACAACAACAACAACAACGGTATTAATAACATAACAAGTAACAAACAAAATAAATAAAGAGATAAAATATGGTAAATTAAAACAAAATAAAGTAAATTAAAATATAATAATATTTAAAAGAAATACAATTATAAATGAGGATTTACAAACCAAATTGCAACAAATGACTTATAAAAAGCTCCGACATATATGAAAATGAAAAAATTAAAATAAATTTTTTAAGTTAAACGGTTTTATTGAAAACAATACTTACATGAAGTAATAATAATACGAAAAGCTAGAAAATAATTAGGTAGGTCCTAGGTACTAGTCATCACACTCCTTATCAATCTAGGGCGTTGATCAGACAATTAAATAAAACCGTTGGATACGTCATATTTCTATTGATAGTCATAAGTAAAACCATCTGAACCTTAATCAGGTTATGCTAGGCCTACACTAATACTATTAAGCATACAAAACAAACAACAACAGCAATTCAAGTGTACAGCTGGGTATGTAATGTTCGGATTCGCCCGAACTTAGATTTTCGTACTTGTTATGAATAAGTTTGATACTTTTTTTATGAGGACCAGTTATTGGGTTACAAATAGAACAAGTAAGGACGGCTAAGTTCGGGTGTAAATAATTGCTAATTTTTATTTAGAACACATAATGTAATAGGAGTAACGTTCCTGTCAAATTTTGTCATGATATCTTCAACCAAATTACTTGCCAAATTACAGCTTGCATAACTTTTAAATTACCTTCTTTTAAGGGTGGGCGGTGTCACGCTCGTTGTCCAAAATTTTACTAATTTTCTATTTTGCGTCATAAGTTCAACCCTCCTACCAAGATTCATCGCTTTACCCATCTTTAGTAATGAATTATCGCACTTTTTCGGTTTTTCGGAATTTTCGATATCGAAAAAATGGGCGTGTTTATAGTCCGATTTCATTCATTTTAAACAGCAATCTAAGATGAGTTCCCAGGAACTTACACAGCAAATTTCATTAAGATACCTCAAAATTTGATCAAGTTATCGTGTTTACGGACAGACGGAAAGACGGACGGACGGACGGACATGGCTAAATGAATTTATTTTTTCGACCAGATCATTTTGATATATAGGAGTCTATATCTATTTCGTTTAGTTATGCCGTTACGGGTAGTAAAACAGAGGACGCAAGAGGATGTGCGTGAGTATATCAACAAGAGTGAACCGCAACCTTTGTTCACGCTTTACATATCGATGGATTTCGACCAATGTTGAAGGGGATTTTAAGAAGAATTTCTAGACTATTTCGGAACCCATTTGGGACAACTCCTGGATGCTTCGGAATTGTTTTGAATGTTACTTGGAACAACTTGTGGATCATTTTTAAACTATTTTGAAACCATTTTAAGACTTTTATGTAATGACCTCGGTATTATATTTGAATTTTTTCTAGACTATTTCGGAATGAAATTGGAATGAATTGGCGATCATTTTCGATTATTTTAATTATGAATTTGAGACAAGTGCAGAATCATATCGTGACAAATGCGAAACCATTCCTATACTCGCGTATTGGTCTCTGAGACCGGCGAAACACATTTTTGTAATTATATTTAATGCACGAAAATCTGGAGAAGCCGAGCTCTATGCTAGCTGTCTGATTTGTGGTTTACTTTGTTTTGGCGCACGCTGTGCGTTCGTGCGAAGCATACGTGTTGTAGCATTTTGTGGTAATCGGTCCGTGGGACCGATCCGAATATGCCCTGATTGTTATGGTGAGGCTCAAAACTAAGACAAACATAGATAAATATATACTTTGATATGTATTTTGTTATTATTAAGAAGTTTATTTTGTTTTTAAGAAGAAGTTCAGATTTTATTTCAGTTTTCCTATTACTTAAGAAAAATATCTCAAATTTGAAGACTGATTTGTGATAGACTGAAACCCTGTAAAATAATAAATAAATTAATTACTATGCCCACTAGTTTGTTTCATTATGACCTAAATTTTAAAATATTTATATTATAAAAAAAATTAAGTAAAAAAATATATTATAGGGGGTATGAACTATCGGTCTATGAGACCGTGCCTCAGTATAGATGTTACAATGATTGGCGCGAGTATAGGAAGGTTAAGGACCTTTTTGGAATAATTATTTTCGAAATAATTTCAAGATTATTTCGGAACCAATATGGAACGATTTCAGGTCACTCAATTTTGGTTCGAACTCATTTCGGTTCTATTTTCTGGCAAATTGGGAACAATTTTATGTTCAATTCCAAATTCTGTCTACGATAATTTCAAAAAAGTTCTCTGGACTGTTCCAAACTTACTTATTATTTTCGAAATAATTTCAAGATTATTTCGGAACCAATATGGAGCGATTTAAGGCTCACTCAGTTTTGGTTCGAATTCATTTCGGGTCTATTTTGGGACAAATTGGGAACAGTTTTATGATCAATTCCAAATTTTTTCTACGATAATTTCAAAAAAATGCTCTGGACTGTTCCAAAATTACTTATTACCTAAAATAATATCGAAATGAAAATAACGCTGGGGTACTACCGAAGTATCTTAAAATTGCACATAGATAGTTTCGAAATGATCCCTAAAATAGTTCTTGCTCGAGTCATCCCGAAATGTTTACGAAAGAGTTTCGAAATAGTTCCTAATTGGTCCAAGAATATTCGATACAATTCCATTCCCTGCAATATTTGATTGGAGTTCACAAATCCGTTACGCATTGGCAAATGAGTCACTGAGCTCTATATTAGTTGTATTTTATTTGGAGTAATTTTTCACTACCCTATATTATTGCTTTAATAATACTTTTCATTTTAGCTCCTAAACATTTTGCTTCGCATATCGCATTGTAGTGTAAAGAATTTGAGGATTTTCTGTTAATTTATACACCTTCTGCTAACGTTCGAATCGCTGAACTGTCGAATAAATAACTCCAATATTTTTTATTGTAAAATGGTCTTTATTAGACTACTTTGAGAGTAGTACTTCACAATTATATTTCACTTCACAACTAATAGCGTGTTTAAACCAAACTGATTCGCCATTACTTGACTTGCGCTGCTTTTATACTCTCTGTTGCCTCGTCTGAATATTTCTCTTAAGGTCTAGACGTTTCACCTTCTAGAACTGTTGTATCTCCTGCTTGGTTATTTAGTTATATGCGTGTGTATGTGTGAGTAAAACGCCGCCTTCTATGTATGTGTGTAAATGATGATTGATGTGTTCATATACACAAGTGTGGCTGGCTTTAATGTTTTTGTTGTTGTGATTATTTACTAACATAATGCATAGCATAGTGATGCTAATATTGGCCACAATAAGATAACAAGGTGGTAGTGAGCACAAATACATTAAAATATATTTATGAAAGTTCGCTTATTATGCAAGATAACTATTGAAAAATAGCTATTGTTGTTTTATTTTTATTTGTAAGTATAACGAAACAAAAGGCTGAACTATAAGTAATCAAAAAAAAAAAAAAAAAAATGGCTTCAGAATAATCATGTAATGAATTTTGAGAAAAATATGAGTCGAACTAAGATAACCAGAAACAGTTACTTGACGAACCTACTGAGTGAACATTTGAGTTTCTTTGTAAACAAGTAAGACGCATTGGGAGATTGTTTTTGTACTTTAGTATAGCTTAAACTGAGTATATTAGTACTAGGAAGAATGAAATTATGTTATCAAAGAAATTATTTGCGAGCAATCAACCAAAAACCATCAATAAGCGTATTTCCTTCTTTGGTTCCTGGAAAATTATGCCTAATGGAATTGCTAACATAAGTCATCTACAATGCAGTACAGTAAACTACCTAATGAGCTATTACCGACGGAGTGGAAATAAGTGTGGTAGGGGAAGTGGGAGTCTGTGTGGGAGACAGAAGAAGGGAGTGTGGAAGAGTAAACGTAAGTGGGGAGTGTGAGTGCCATCGGAATAAGTAGTAAATTGGTAGTAGAAGTCGTATTGATTTTGCAATCGGAAGTGAGTGTGGATGTGGTTGCGGTAATGTGATTGGCATTGTGACTAAAAGTAGCAGGAATGCGTGTACAGAGAAGAAGGAATGGACTTAAAGAAGAGATGAGAGTGGAGAGGCATGGAACAGAAAGAAGAAGAAAACTTGTACGCATATTGCAGCTAAATTTCCTGCATTGAGAAGAATTTTCTAATCGAGAAATTTTAATTAAAGATTTGTGTTAAAATGAAAACACCATCATCATCATGGTTAATTGATGCCTAACTGCTTAACAGATTTTGGGAACACAAAGGAGGTAAAATTTTCCTCCACCTACCTCTTCTAGCTTACCTCCCGCCTCCCAGACCTCCCTCCCGCCTTTTCTGTTTCCAAACTGCAGTTCTGTTTCACCTCTGCCTCTGTCCATTCGCATTCGCCTACCTTGCAATCGAACCTTTGGGCTTTAATTTGGTGCATTACTGTCTTTATATGTGCGTAAAAATGACACAGCTCATTACTATATCTCCTTCGATACTTGCTGTCGGCATATCGGGCAGGACCCTAAATATTCCGGACAACTTGTCTCGACACCGTCCACGACTACGAGACATACATGAAGACACAGGTATGATGAGTGATTTGTAGAGAGTGGTGCATCAAGAGAGGGCTTTACTTGTTCAATATTCGGTAATGGCTAATGAAATACATGCTACGGTTATTTGGTGGATTGTTTCGGGTTTCTTGGCATCGTCTCCAACTATCATTCTCAATAGGAGCTCACGTTGATTAATTGCAATGTCTCCTTGTTGCAACAACTTAATTTTGGATTGCCAGCATGATCCCCTCGATTTCTGCGTACATACCAGAGTGACTTAACCATTCATTGGATGCTGATTTTTTCGCTTCTGTATGTTCCACACCGTGGTGTGATGGCAGCGTGCTCCGCCTACCACACCGTATGCCCTTAAAAATAAGGGTTTTCAATTAGAAGAAAATTTTTCTAAGCGGTGTCGCCCCACGGCAGTGTTTGGCAAGCGCTCCGATGGTATTTCTACCATGAAAAGCTCTCAGTCAAAACTCATCTGCCTTGCAGATGGCGTTCGGAGTCGGCATAAATATGTAGGTCCCATCCGGCGGCCAATTTGTAGGAAAAATCAACAGGAGCACGACGCAAATTGGAAGAGAAGCTCGGCTTTAGATCTCTTTGGAGGTAGTCGCGCCTTACATTTTTTTTATGTTCCAAAGCGTATGCGTGTCTTCCATGAATAATTTCCTTTTTCGACTTTTGAATCAGCGACTGTATGTGCTCTCGATTGGAGCGGAACTCGTGCGTCATCACATCATGTAGGTTTAGTGGGGAATACTTTAAATCTGCCTTGCAAATCGTTTATGAGAAGGGGCTGTGTTGGTTTTGGAAGTATATGTGTAGCTTATAAACACAGTTCTTGTGCAGATGTTTTATATGTACCTTGCCTCGGCCAACATCCTGGCGTGGCAAGTAGAGGCGTTCTATCACAGATTTAGGAGCATCCTTTTTGCTCCCTTCACGTTATCCAGCTCTTTGCCACTTGATTGTGCCGAAAGTGTAGGTGAGTACGGGTATCGCTTATGTATTAAAGTATTTAAAAAAGATGTTTCCATTTAAGCATGACGTAAGTGAGCCCTTAACCCTGTCTTAATATTGATTTATTGTATTCAGCACTATTTCACTGTGCTGGATCCTTCGGCCCTGAAGCAGATCAAGGTGTTTGTAAAATTCGCTTCAGACATGCCATTTATCGCCTGACTGTTGTATAGCTGAACGTTTTGTAGTACAGATCTGCCGTTTTATACACTCAGTCTGCGGCATTTATCAATTTAAAATGACATTCTAATATCATTTAAAAAGTCCTCTGTAAGCTACAGCATTATGTTAGTTTGACGATCGTTTGCGCCATAATGTCATCCATGTATAGCAGGTGTGACGGTTTGTAATGCGTCAATTGTGGATTAATGGTATTTAATGGTAAATACATAGTTTCTTTTAGGATAGTTGATAATAAATTTAAAGCGAGGCAGAATCATAGTGGACTTAATGTGTCTCCCTGAAAAATTACTCCGTTAATTGGGATAGAACCCCATTTTATGAGACTGTTTCTTTGAATTAGGTTAGGTTAGGTAGAACCAGATGTTCAATAAAACCTTCACATAGACTGAATGTGTCCATAGTGTTACAAGAATTTGTTTGGCAACCAAACGGAAGAACCTCCATCAGGCGCCAGGACAAATGTTGTAGAATAACTCCGTCCTCTTCGCAAATACAAGCAGTTTTCTAGGACCCAACTTAATTGCTGCCTCTAGATCTGGCAACTCTGCCGCTCCAAATAGCTGGAGCCTTGACATGGCGAGTGCAGGATATGAACACAGAACGTGCCCAAACGTTTCTTCCTGCAGATCACACTTCCTACACTTGCTGTTACTGACGAAGCCAAAGTTATAAGCATGACGCCAGAAGGCAGTGTCTAGTCAGTATACACATCGTGAGCCTTAAGTCTTCTCCCTTTAGAGATATGAGCCACTTTTTGAGTCTAATATCGTAGGCTTTGCACATGATATTAAAAATTTTGCAGCCCCGCGCTTTTGTCCACGCCTCTCCTGCTTAATGAATCATATGCAATTCTTGTCTCCTTTTAATTAATCCCAAATGGATTGGAACGTCTATCGTCGACTCAGCGATAGTCGCAACTGCCTTTGCCAACTCATCAGCCTTTTAGTAACTTTCTATCCCTTTATTACCATTACCGGGAACCCAGTAAACATGTATGGTCCGGACTGAGCGAAATTTTTCCAATGCTTCTTTGCATTCGAGAACACTTCTTAATGCAACCTGACTATCAATATATAAATTGACGCGACTGCAGCTTAAGCGCGCTTCCTCAAGAACTTATGCTGCTTTCTTCAGTGCTTTAGTTTCTGCCTCAAAAATGCTACAGTAGTCTGGCCGGATGTAGGGTCTTCTTATTTCTGGGTCGACACAGAAAACAGCAGATCCAAGCCCTTCCATTAATTTGTAACCATCAATATACATGTGTATAGTATGTTCTGCCATTTCTTCACCCCGAAACCAACCCTCTGGCGCTATACTGCTGTGGCCATAAGTCCTGCACTCAAGCTTTCGCGAGGCCTTAAGCCTTGTTTCCATTTCTATCGCGATGTTTTTGGCCGTTAGGTCTGCAGGCGGGATTTGTAGAATGGAATAAAGTGCTGCTGTCGGGGTACTTGTTAAAGCTCCCGTTATGCTAATCATTGATACTCTGCATACCCTCTCAAGTTTTTTGTATACGTACTTTTTTTGTGCGTCTGTACACCAAACAAGGACCCCAAAGTAAATTATGGGGTTTACAATTGCCGTAAATAACCAATGAGATAGTTTGGGTGATAGGCACCACGTGCATCCTAGCATCCCCTTGCATGCATAGGGTGCCGCGGAGGTTTTCTTTTTTGAATTATATTTAAAGTAATTTCCCACAAGGAAGAGAGATGGCGCGACAGTTTCTTAATTGGTGCTATCTTATGCTGTCTTATATATATCTAGCACTTTCAGCAGCCAGGAGCGTGGGACGCTCTCGAAATCTTTAGCAAAGTTATTGTATGGGCCGTTCCTCTTTTTTTACATCCTTTTTGTTCGCTGTGTATGATCTCATTTGCCTCGATGTGAAGATATATTTTATGCGCTATAGAGGACGTTAGCAGTTTTACAGAGTACAGCGGCAGGTAATTGACCTATACCTAGATGTGTCTTCCGTATTCCTTGGTTCTTTTTGAAGCAGATACGCCTGGAGGTATTGATCTTGTTTGGAGGAAGTTTATCTAGTGGTGAGCTATTGCACGATGTATTGTAGAAAATTTTTCCAGCCAAATTGGCGGATACCCTCTCGTCCTGGGGATTTCCAGTTAAATGTGTTTGTCACCGTTTTTGCCACATATTCATTCATTTAGGGTTATGCTCGTCATATCGTTAAGGTTTTTATTATTTTGTGTTCTTCGCCAATGTTCCCACATCACGCTACCGTGAGGTCACTTTATTTACGGTCTCGTTATCTTATAGTCCATACAGTACATATACCAAATTACCTATATATATATATACCTCATATTGCATACCACTTGCGAAGACTTCCTTAGTCCTATGCTTAATCTTACGCCTGCGCTTGTGTTTACACTTACGCTTCCACTTACACTTCCTCTTATTTTAGCTTGCAGTATTTCTCCATTCCGTGAGCAAAGATGGTTCCTTTGCAAATTAATTAATCTCCTAATTTCCTCAACAATTCAAACCATATGACTAAATAATATCAAAAAATATCTGGCTCCAGTGTTGCCTACCTGAATACAATATTTGTTCAGAGTTAGAACAAGAGCAGCAGTACATTTAAATATTACATCGATATTGTTACTAAACATGTAGAAGTACATCCGCAAATATATGTATCTTTGTGCTATATAGATATGTAACTAAATAACATAAAAGTTCACAAGTCTCTCCTATCTAAACCATCGAGATACTTGCGTCCCGTTAGTAAAATAGGTAAATAATATCAAAGTGTGCATACGTTTGTGTGTTCACGCAAGAACATCGAGGCAGTATGTGCTTATGAGTAAGTTAACTTACAAAACAAAAAAAAAAAAAACAGATCAGAAGCACAATCTAATAAGCTATCATTATAGTCTAAATATATGTGGGTGAATTTAATAGATGACGCAAAATAAAAAGAAATCGACGTTAAAAGATGTATATGTAGTATATTACTTCAACGTCTATTTAGAGGCTATATTCATATAAATTTATGTACACTTTTACTTACTTATTTGCTTTGATAAATTGTATATGCATATATATATTTATATTTGTGTTATATAGATAGCTCTTGTACATATGTAAGTACCAATGTGTAAATATGTATGGAAGTACCTTCACATGTCTGCGACAGCACTTGTAAGGAAGACTGTTGTGTGACTAAATACGTTTTAGTTAATTTATACAAACAAAAAAAGAAAAAAAAAAATATAACAGAAAAGTCGTAAGAAAGTCAAGGTTCGGTTGTAAGCGAACATTAAATATAAATTACCTGTGCATTTTCCTGAACGGACTGAATGAGTCCATAGTTTGAAGTTTGTTCAGCGACCAAACTAAAATCCGAATCAGAAACCAGGACTTATATTATAAAATAACTCCTTCACTTTAGCAAATACTACAAGCTTACTGGGACGTACGCTCCTTCCTGCTTGTAGATATGATACCTTACCATCTGCTCGAGCTGAAGTTAAACCACACGTAGGCAACAAATCGCTAACATCTTCACACAAAAGCCGGTAACTCGTCAATATCAAACTGATAACACGCCGAATACCAAACAATATATCGCCGAAAACTATGTGAGGTGGGTTTTGTCGAAGGCTGGGCTAAGCTCAGCCGCTCCAGGGTCAGGCGTATGTCCCACTAACCTTTTCCAATTAATAACACAAGTAGTTGTTGTTTTGTTCCGAACACGCACACACACACGATGCGGCTTTTGCCTTTCGATGCCGGCAGCCTTTGATACCAGAGAGGGAGAGAGAGAGAGATAGAGAGGGAGGTGCCACGGATGATAGCGCAGGAGCGACGGAAGCGGGTCTCGAAAATGACGTGTCGCGGTTCTCAGAGAACGGTGGTGGTGAACTTCAAATAGTATCTTACCACCAGAGAAAGCTTACTCGGATTGGTTCAGGCGGATTGCGGTGGTGCTCCTACGGCTAACGATTGACGGCGGCGGGCAAGAAGGGCGCAGTTTCACTTGGGTGAAGTATATATAGAGTTTCTATTAATACTACCCAACGTCTAGATGTATTTGTATACATGGGTGCTGGGTAGACTCAGTACCCCTCCCAGGGAGCCTCGGACGAGAGTCCTAGAGACCATGAGCGGGGTAGTGGAGTCCACCGTTGCATTCGGCTCGGCACCCCAATCAGGAGGCGGGGGAGGGAAATGCTCCTCGGCCACCCTGAGTGGACTGTCCGCGCCTCATGCCATCACCCATAGACCCAGTAGTCCTCTCAGGGAGCCTCGGACAGGAGTCCTAGCGACAGTGAGGGGTGTAGTAAGGTCCACCGTTGCATATGGCTCGGCACCTCACCTAGGGAGCGGGGGAGCGGGATGATCCTCGGCAACCCTGGGTGAACTGTCCGCGCCAAACGCCACCCGTATTTGTTGCTGGGTAGACCCAGTAGTAAGGTCCACCATTGCATATGGCTCGGCACCTCACCCAGGGAGCGGGGGAGCGAGATGATCCTCGGCAACCCTGGGTGAACTGTCCGCGACAAATGTCACCCGTAATAATATGTATTGGGCCTGGCATGTCCCTCAAGTAGAGCCCAGGACTGGTCCTGGACGCGCCTTGGTGGAGCTACCCGTGCCCATCCGTCCTTCAAGGTAGAAAGGGAGCGTATCCCCTTCTACCCCGTGGGACGTTGTGCAAAGGTTGGTTTCCCATAGGTGAGGGTGGGGGGGAGATCCATGAGCCCGATGGGTTCGCTGGGAGTCTTCCCCGTTCACCTTGGGGCACCTTTGATACCTACCATTGGAAGTTTGGCCTTGGCCTCACTTACCTAGGTGAAGTATGCAGTGAGTTGTGGCGTTTGCCATTTCATACTAGTTAGCGTATAAAATGGTTAAGAATTCAGCTCATCAATAACTCCTCGTTATGATAGCGAATGAAAAATGCACGCCAGATAGTCAGTACCACACGTGCTGAGTATGTTTGGTTGTTCGCTGTTGGTACTTGGCATACTATGTGCGGGTGGTTGTTCGCTGTGCAAGGCGATCGTAGGGTATGTATATTTACATGGTATATTATGTGCGGATGGTTGTTCGCTGTGCAGGGCGATCGTAGGGTATGTATATTTAAATGATAGGGTATGTACATATTTAATGTTATGACTTGTGAGTGGGTTATTGTGATGTAGTACTTTGCTATGTTACAGTCCCCCTCCCACTTCAGGGAAGAGTGGATTCGGCATTCGAGAATTTGTGACCCTAAAGTCTGCACTACCTTGGACCAAGTGGTCCCGGTATATTTGACCACCTCGAGGGGGGGTGGCTCGGCCGACATACGTGTGTGTGTTTGTTGTACGGTATATATATATTTTTTTTTTGTTTTTTTTTTTTTTTTTTTGTTTATGTACTTCTTAAAATATATTATTATATTTTTTTTCCTAAACTATACAATAGTTCACAATTTTTTTTTCGTTTGTGTAAAAAAAAATCTTCTAACAGTTTAATAGAAAGTCTGGATATAATGAATTCAGCGTAAAAAAACTTGTACATTGTATTGTATATATATAAAAAAAATTCGTATAAAGTTGAACATTTTGACATGTATGTAGAAAAACATGCGTATTACAGAAGTATTATATATATATACTTTTCCCAACTTATATATTAAAAAAAAAATTCTTTCTCCAGTAGTTTGTAATCGTATACAGGTATATTATAATTAATTTTTTTTTTTTTTTTTGGTTTTTTTTTTTTTTGTTTATGTACTTCTTTAAATATATATATATATATTTTTTTTTTAAATTATACAATTATATACAATAGGTATATTATACTTTTTGTTTGTTTTTTTTTTTTTTTCAAAATAAAAAAGAAATCTTACTTAAAAAGAAAATATATATACATAGATAAGTAGATGCCCAGGTCACTCCTTGAATCGCATTATTTTCTTCTGCCCCGCAATTTTTACTAACGCGTGGTCTGCGTCCATCTGTGTGCAGTACACATGTTGCTTTCCATATCGGAAGTGCCATCGGGGTGTATTTTTGCTCGGTCGTTTCACGCATTGTATTTTATTGAAGATTTTCTCTGCTTCTTCTTTGCTCAATTTGCTTGGTGCTTTGCTGGTGTTCTCCTCGTTTTCTTTTGTTTCGTTTGATGCGTCGTCTGTACACTCGCTTATGCTTAGCAGTGGGTGTATGGTTTCCGTCAAGTTGGGATAAAGCGGGGGCCCGTGAAATATTTGTACCCGCTGTATTATTGCTTTATTGGATGGCCATGACCTTGCCTCGAAGGGCGGTACCCATTCTTTCACCTTTTGTGGCGAATCCGGTGGGGCTGGTTGACGCATCGTATTCTGTAATGAAATGAGCAGAGTTATATACGTGTTGTGTTAGGTGGAGAGATTACTGTTCGGTAGTGAGTGAGCGTTCGTCAGCGTACGGTTTTAAGTCCTGTAGATGTGTATGCGCTGTTCATTTGTGGTGCTCTTCGGTGTGTTTCAGCTGGACGGTATTGGATGATATGTATTTTTCTACCACATAGGGTCCGGAAAACTTTGGTGCTAGTTTTTGTATAAATTGATTGGCCGCGGAGGAGAGCGGATGCTCTCGTTTCATCACTTCTTCCCCAACCTGTGGTTTCCAAGGTCTACGGCGTAGATCGTAGTATTTTGTCTGTGTCTTGGCTGCTTTAGCCAAATTCTTTTTGATTTCTTCCCATAGGTCGGTTATTGTTGGGGATACGGTCGGTGATCCTTCGGGGACGGCACCTTCGGTGCGTATTTGTTGAGCTGTCGCTATGTTTCTTCCAAAGCTGATTTCAGCAGCCGATGCTCGGGTTGCTTCGTGGTTTGCTGTGTTCATAGCGAAAGCGATTTGCGGGATTTCCCTGTCCCAGTTGCGGTGATCGGTTTTTGAGCGCTGCGCTATCATGGTCTTTATTACTCTGTTAGCTCTTTCGGTCGGGTTTTCGTGTGGGGCGTATGCGGCTGTAAATTTCTGGGTTATTCGATGTTCGTCGAGGAATGAGGTTAATGCTTTCCCCACGAATTGTTTACCATTGTCGCTGAGGAATACTTTTGGGCACCCAAAGTGGTATATCACTCTTTCCTGTAGAGCTTTGATAACGCTTATGGTTGTTGCTTGCCTCACTGGTATTAGTTCCACCCATTTAGAGAATTTGTCGACAAGGACCAGTAGGCACGTATTTCCCTGCTTGGGTCGCGGTAGGGGCCCTATAAAATCCGCCGTAACGATCTCCCATGGTCTAGCGCACTGCAAAGTGGCCATCAATCCCGCTGGGCGCTTTTGCTCGACTTTGCATTCGGCGCATTGGTGGCATGCTTTAACATATTTGAGTACGTCGCGATACATTCCTGGCCAGTAGTAGTTTTGCTGAGCACGTTTGAGAGTTTTCTTTACTCCGAGGTGCCCTGCGGTGGTGGAGTCGTGTACTTCCTTGAGAACGTTTCTTTTGTAGTTGGCTGAAATACAAAGTTTCCATTGCGGCGAGCGGTCGAGCTTATTGCGTGTTGTTATGTGTCTAAACAAGCGGTTGTCGACGATCTGATAGTCGGGATGGCGGCTGGGGTTCTGTAACATTTTTTCCATTTTCCGGTTATACCAGTCCTTGTTGGTATTACTTGTAATGCACACGATGTCCGCCTCATCATCATGTATGGGGAGTGGGCATGGGAACAGGGTGTCTGCTACTATGTTTAACGCCCCTTTCCGATATTCGATGTCGAAGTTGTATTGCTGAAGCTCTAGTGCCCATCGGGCGAGCCGTCCGGAGGGGTTTTGTAGTGAGTGTAGCCACTTTAATGAATGGTGGTCGGTGATAACGGTGAATCGATAACCCTCCAGATATGGCCTCATTTTGCGTATGCCCCACAATACTGCCAGACACTCCTGCTCCGTAACGGAGTAGCGTTTCTCGAGGTCGGTCAAGGTCCGGCTCGCGTACGCGATTACCCTCTCTTGATCCGAGTGGCGTTGAAATAGTACAACCCCTAGGCCCTCTCCGCTCGCGTCGGTTTGTAGGAAGAACGGGTGTTTGAAATCTGGGCAGCACAGTACCGGGGCGCTGGTCAGTTTGTCTTTGAGGTTCCGGAAAGTATTTTCTTGTGGCGTGTTCCACTCCCAGCGCTGGCCCTTTTTCAAAAGTTTGTTGAGTGGCGCGGCGAGTGTGGAAAAATCGGCTACGAATCGGCGGTACCATGAGGCGAGGCCGAGGAACCGGCGTAGTTGTCGAACATTTAGCGGCGAGGGCATTTCGCGTACGGCTGATGTTTTTGCGGGATCGGTGTGGATTCCCTGTTCGCTGATGATATGTCCAAGGTAATTTAGTTATTGTTGCACAAAACTACATTTTTGGAAATTTACTTGCATGTTATTTTGTTGTAGACGTTCAAAAACTTCCCTTAAGTGGTGGATGTGTTCTTCAAACGTGTCTCCCAAAACGATTATCTCATCCAGGTATGCAAACACCTTCGGTTGGAGCTCTGGGCCAAGGATTTCGTCTAGGGCTCGTTGGAAGGTGGCCGGAGCAGAGTGTAGCCCGAAGGGCATGACCTTCCACTGGAAAAGTCCGCGGCCAGGGACGGTGAATGCGGTATACTGGCGGGACCCTTTTGCCATAGGTATTTGCCAATACCCATTTTTCAGGTCGATGGTGGATATGAATTTTGCTTCTTTCAATTGGTCAAAGATCGCCCCGATCTGGGGTAAAGGATACGCATCTGGTATACTGGCTGCGTTGAGTTGGCGATAGTCGATGCACATCCTCCAACTGCCTTGCTTCTTGCGTACGAGGACGATTGGTGAACTGTAGGCGCTTTTTGATGGTTCGATCCGTTTGTTGGCTAGTAATTCGTCGATTTCAGTATTTATCACCTGTTGCATCGCTGGGTTTCTTGGATAATATCGCTGTTTTAGCGGTCGATCGTGTTTCAGCGAGACTAAGTGCTCTGCTGCCCTGCTGGGGCCAGTTATTCCCCCGAATATCCGTTGGTGGTGATTTAAAAAAACTTCGAGTTCGGCATTTTGAGTTGCGCTTAAATGCTTTCTTTCTGTCACGGCACTTAGTTTTGCGATTGTGGTTTTCTGGGTTGGGGTGGCTGGCGGTAATAAACTTCCGTCTAAGGTGAGGGTGAGCCCCCTTTCCCTGAGGAAGTCCATGCCTAGAATCATGTATTCGGCTAGATTAGGCATGGTGGACACTCGCATGTGGGTTACTTTATTGTTACAGAGTATGGTTACTTGGTAGGTGTACGAACTAACAACGCACGTCCTATCGGCAAGCTGTACGTTGCGGACGCTGGGTGTGCATGTTATTTTCTTGCCTTCCAGATGCTTGCGTATAATGTCACCCACGTAGGTGAGCGTTGCGCCGGTGTCCACCAAGGCTCGGACGTTTAACCCTTCTATAGTGAGCTTGATGTGGTGACGGCCATCCATCTTTTCATTCAGCGGCTGTTCGTCGATTGATGATTGTGGTATTTTCCCGTGACGTAGGCTGTCGGGGGTCAAGGTGCTCGCCTTATCGCATCTGCAATCTCTGGACAGAACTTTGTCCCGACCACATCTGGAGCAAAATAGTCTTCGGGCCTTTTGGCATTGGTGGCGCATATGTCCTCGTTCCGCGCATCTCCAACAGGATTCCTCTCGGCTATATCCTTCGGTCAACGGTGATAAAGAATGCGCTGTTTGTCTGCCCTGTCTGGTGGTCTCTAATTGTAGCAACTCGAATTCGTCGGGGAGCTCCATCAGCTCTTCAATGGTTCGCAACTCGCTACGCTTTGCGAATAACCGGTATTCGACGCGCAGCTCGTCGTAAATGCGTTCTAGGTGGTTCTCTCGTGATATAATTGGATGTTGTCGGATCATGGTTTGCATGGCGAGAATGTAATCCTTAGCCTTTTCCCGCCCCTGCTGTCTCCTGTGGCGTATGGCATCCTCTAGTTGGTGTAGATGCCGTCTGGGTAGGAAGAATTGCTCGGCCGCTGTGCGGAACTGTGCCCACGAGGGTATCTCAGCTTTGCGTATACGGAATCATTGCAACGCCTTCCCGCGCAACGTCTCTGGAAGCGTTAGGAACAATCTGTCCAATGGAATGCTATAGCACTCGGCCAGCTCCTCAATTCTATCCAAAAAGTCATAAATCGTTTCTCCACCCGTGAAATCGGCGGACCGTATTCATTACTTCGGCGTCGGTTAACTCGTTACGGGGTGGTGACGGTCGTTGATTGGCCTTTGTAACTGCAGACGGTGTAGTCACATGGATGGAGGGAGTTTGGTCTAGGGGTTTTTAATTTGGCTATTCTCTTCTGCCTTGACTTCATCTTCAACCTCTCTCAGTAGATTTTCGGTTGACTTGCGATTTCGTTTTGCCTTGACGTAGGCACTGAGCGCTATGCGTAGCTCAGCGACAGTGCTGCCGTTAACGAATATCCGGTATCTCTTGCACTCCTCGATGAGTCTCTCTTTCTTCAGCGAATATATCCAGTTCAAGCTGTCGGTATTCAATAGGTTGGTGTTGTCCTCTGGTTGTGGTTACGTGTTCGGTGGCCCATCTCCCAGCGGGCTGGTGCTTGTTGTTGCTTTTACACTTTCCTCTCCGGAGATGGGTCCCTGCTCGGGCGCCATTTGCGAGGTGGGTTTTGTCAAAGGCTGAGGTAAGCTCAGCCGCTCCAGGGTTAGGCGAAGGTCCCACTAACATTTTCCAATTAATAACACAAGTAGTTGTTGTTTTATGCCGAACACGCACACACACACGATGCGGCTTTTGCCTTCCGATGCCGGCAGCCTTTGATACCAGAGAGAGAGAGAGAGAGAGATAGAGAGGGAGATGCCACGGATGATAGCGCAGGAGCGACGGAAGCGGGTCTCGAAAATGACGGGTCGCGGTTCTCAGAGAACGGTGGTGGTGATCTTCAAATAATATCTTACCCCCAGAGAAAGCTTACTCGGATTTGTTCAGGCGGATTACGGTGGTGCTCCTACGGCTAACGATTGACGGCGGCGGGCAAGAAGGGCGCAGTTTCACCTAGGTGAAGTATATATAAAGTTTCTATTAATACTACCCAACGTCTAGATATATTTGTATACATGGGTGCTGGGTAGACTCAGTACCCCTCTCAGGGAGCCTCGGACGAGAGTCCTAGCGACCATGAGCGGGGTAGTGGAGTCCACCGTTGCATTCGGCTCGGCACCGCAATCAGGAGGCGGGGGAGAGAAATGCTCCTCGGCCACCCTGAGTGGACTGTCCGCGCCTCATGCCATCCCCCATTTGTTGCAGGGTAGACCCAGTACTCCTCTCAAGGAGCCTCGGACAGGAGTCCTAGCAACTGTGAGGGGTGTAGTAAGGTCCACCGTTGCATATGGCTCGGCCCCTCACCTAGGGAGTGGGGGAGCGGGATGATCCTCGGCAACCCTGGGTGAACTGTCCGTGCCAAACGCCACCCGTATTTGTTACTGGGTAGCCCCATTGCTCCTCTCAGGGAGCCTCGGACAAAAGTCCTAGCGACCGTTAGGGGTGTAGTAAGGTCCACCATTGCATATGGCTCGGCACCTCACCTAGGGAGCGGGGGAGCGAGATGATCCTCGGCAACCCTGGGTGAACTGTCCGCGACAAATGCCACCCGTATTAATATGTATTGGGCCTGGCATGTCCCTCAAGTGGAGCCCAGGACTGGTCCTGGACGCGCCTTGGGGGAACTACCCGTGCCCATCCGTCCGGTAGAAAGGGAGCGTATCTCCTTCTACCCCGTGGGACGTTGTGCAAAGGTTGGTTTCCCATAGGTGAGGGGGGGGGGGAGATCCATGAGCCCAATGGGTTCGCTAGGAGTCTTCCCCGTTCACCTTGGGGCCCCTTTGATACTTACCATTGGAAGTTTGGCTTTAGCCTCACTTACCTAGGTGAAGTATGCAGTGAGTTGTGGCGTTTGCCATTTCACACTAGTTAGCGTATAAAATGGTTAAGAATTCAGCTCATCAATAACTCCTCGTTATGATAGCGAATGAAAAATGCACGCCAGATAGTCAGGACCACACGTGCTGAGTATGTTTGGTTGTTCGCTGTTGGTACTTGGCATACTATGTGCGGGTGGATGTTCGCTGTGCAAGGCGATCGTAGGGTATGTATATTTACATGGTATATTATGTGCGGATGGTTGTTCACTGTGCAGGGCGATCGTAGGGCATATATTTTTAAATGATAGGGTATGTACATATTTAATGTTAGGGCTTGTGAGTGGGTTATTGTGACGTAGTACTTTGCTACGTTACAACTTGTCGAGAAGAATCTATAATTTTACAATTTAAATTGATACTTTTTCATAATAACTTGATAAGTTTTCGATAAGTCGATACTTTTTTGATAACTCGATATTTTTTTCGATTAAAACCCGATAAATTTGCTATAAAACTGCAGCGATGACATATTTAATTAACCATAAATTATATATACATCGTGGATTGCATGCTAATATCAAACGTATATCCACAAACCCGCCAAAAAGAAATCCATATCATGTAATAACCGATTGTAAAAAACATAGCTCACCGTAAACGGTTGTTAGCGATACCAAGCCGTTAACACTTCGCTCACAAAATGATAATAGACTTGGAATAACAAGCAATTAACTCAAAAATCGATAGCACCTGCCCAACTTATAAACCGTCGATAATAAACCGATAGATCGTTTGTTATGTTAATGTTTGTTATCGATAAAAAATCGTTTAAAAATCAATAACAAATCCATACAACCTTTAACTTACATTTACGTTTACCCCATACCACATTGCACTTCCACATATTAACCTTACTATTATCCTAATCTTGCCCTACACTTGCATTCTGTATTCCTCATTATCTCACTCAACTCCGATATTACCCTCACCTTACTTTACATATACGCTTGCTTTGGCCTTGTGCTAATATTCTCGATTCACTCATACCGTGAGCAAAGACGCTTTCACATAAACTTACAACAATGTACTAGGTTAGGTTAGCTTCAAGTGGCTGCCGTCACGGCCGGATTAACCCTCAACGGGGCCCCATGCAACCATCAATTTGGTGGCCCTTTATTTCAATAAATCTGACTCAAATAAAAGTATACCTAACTTCTCAAGTCGCTCTTGTCGCGTTTTAGCTCTTCAAGTAGCTTTGATTCTTTTTAATTGCGAGAAGGATCGTTCGGTAGAACAACTTGTGATCATTAATGTTAAAAAAATCTGAAGAGTTATTTCTGTGCTAGGAAATACATCGGCTAATTGATCTTCCAATAGAATCTTATACAAATGACTATGAGTTTTTTGTGCATCAGTGTATCTCCATCACTTAGAGAAAAGTTGATGGAAATGCAAATCTCTCTGAAACTCCCATATACACTTTCGCACGTCGTTTGGTTTCACTGCGAAGAATGTCGATGATTTCGAGGAAACCTTTTGCACTAAAATCACCGCGAGGCGAAAATTCTACTTCTGGAGCATTTCCGTCATTAGGTTGGTTTTTTCTACGACGAGTACGCTTTACGATTCTTGAATAACCTACATCAGGTAATAATTGTTTTGTTTTTTCCTCGAAATAATTGAACATTTGACGGAATGAAATTAAACTCTCTTCTAACATTCCGTACAAAAAACCACACTTTAGCAAGTCTGCTTTTTCACTTTGCTCTGACTTACTGACTGAACGCATAGCAGTCAAAAAAGAGTTCCATAAAATCAACATGAAACTAAATTCAAATTTTTGCATTTTATTCGCGAGTATCAGTATTATGTGATTAAGCAATGATTTATAGGGCCTCTAGTATGATATCAAATGAATCGTAAACTGCATTCGTCGCATTCGAATGTGCTTCCCAGTGTGTAGTTGACAAACAACAATAACAACATAGGTCAAAACGGAAAAAAATTATATAATGTCTGCATAATGGCGAAAAAATCGACTGCATAACAAGTAAGGAAAGTTAAGTTCGGGTGTAACCGAACATTACATATCCAGCTGAGAGCTTTGAAGATAAAATAAGGGAAAATGAGCCTAGGGTAACCCTGGAATGTGTATATGACATGGGTATCAAATGGAAGGTATGAAAGAGTATTTTAAAAGGGAGTGGACCAAAGATCTATAATTGGACGCCATTTGGGGACATCGCCATAAAGGTGGACCAGGGGTGACTCCAGAATGTGTTTGTAAGATATGGGTATCAAATGAAAGGTGGTAATGAGTATTCTAAAAGGGAGTGGGCCTTAGTTCTATAGGTGGACGCCTTTTCGAGATATCGCCATAAAGGTGGACCAGGGGTTACTAGAATGCCTTTGTACGATATGGGTATCAAATTAGAGGTATTAATGAGGGTTTTAAAAGGGAGTAGCCCTTAGTTGTATATTTGAAGGCGTTTTCGAGATATCGACCAAAATGTGGCCAGGGTGACCCAGAACATTATCTGTTGGGTACCGCTAATTTATTTATGTATGTAATATATACCACGTACAGTATTCCTGCCAAGATTCCAAGGGCGTTTGACTTCGCCCTGCAGAACTTTTTTCATTTTCTTCTACTTAATATGGTAGGTGTCACAACCATTTTACAAAGTTTTTTCTAAAGTTATATTTTACGTCAATAAACCAATCAAATTACCATGTTTCATCTCTTTTTTCATATTTGGTATAGAATTATTGCATTTTGTCATTTTTCGTAATTTTCGATATCGAAAAAGTGGGCGTGCTCATAGTCGGATTTCGGCCATTTTATATACCAACATAAAGTGAGCTCAGGTGAGTACGTGAACTAAGTTTAGTAAAGATATATCGATATTTGCTCAAGTTATCGTGTTAGCGGCCAAGCGGAAGGACAGCCGGTTGCCTGTGAATAAAAACTGGGCGTGGCTTCAACCGATTTCGCCAATTTTCACGGGAAACAGTCGTAGAATCTATATCCCCTATCTATGCCCCTACCAAATTTCACAAGGATTGGTAAACGTTTGTTCAGCTTGTGGCATTAAAAGTATTCTAGACGAATTAAATGAAAAAGGGCGGAGCCACGCCCATTTTTCTTATTTTGTTGCACCATATCATTACTGGAGTTTAATGTTGACATACTCTACAGATATTAAATTTTTTGTTAAAATTTGAATTAAAAAAAAATTTTATTTAAAGTGGGCGTGTTCGTCATCCGATTTTGCTAATTTTTATTTGGCATACATATAGTAATAGGAGTAACGCGCCTGTCAAATTTCATTATGATATCTTCAAGGACTGCGAAATTACAGTTGCAAAACTTTTAAATTACCTTCTTTTAAAAGTGGGCGGTGCCACGCCCATTGTCCAAAATTTTACTAATTTTCTATTTTGCGTCATAAGGTCAACACACCTACCAAATTTCATCGCTTTAGCCGTCTTTGATAATGAATTATCGCCCAGATCATTTTGATGTGTAAGAGTCTATATCTATCTCGATTAGTTTATGCCGTTACGGATTACCGTTATGCTAACAACGTTGATATATTCTGTGAGCTCTGCGCAGCTGAGTATAAAAACAGCATTTCACAGCATGCTCTCCAACCAAATTAAGGGAATACGCGGAAGAGGGAACATAGATCGCATTATCGTTCAAACTCAATATTCGTGCTTGCACACCTTTATACTTTCCGGACATGTTTAATGCGTTGTCATATTATTGTCCTCCACAGTTTTGAATATCTAAACCACAGTCTTTAGTAAGAAACTTTAAAGTTTGATTTGCTAGACTTTCACCAGTGTGACCTTCCAACTGTTCAGTATACTCTCCTTTCACTTCGATACACTTCTTTGCACGCTCATACAATTTGTCAAATAAGTCGGAAATGTCCTTTTTCGGAACCTTGTCTAGTATGTCGGTCGTCGCCTTTTGAATACGGTCAGTTGAGTTTTATTTATTTGAGTAAAATTTATTTTCAGTTCTGATTATATTTTTCTAGAATTTTATGTTTGTAAGAAAATTTAGAAGTCTTTCATATTTCGATGGCCCCCTAAAATCGGGGACCCCAGGCAACTGCCTATTCTGCATACCTGTTAATTCGACCCTGGTTGCCGTCCGCATCTGAGCGGAACACGTAGGGATTTATTGGCCCATTGTGAAACCACACAGATTTGTTCCTACTCTCAGAATAAAACCACTTCGTTAAGTTTGTGAAGCTAACTAAGCATCCTGTGTTGACCTCAGCTATATAATATGTACTAACTAATATTGCTATGCGAATGAAAGATGATGCTCCGGCCAACAAAGTGTTCCTATCGGAACCCGCCTATGGAAGCAGAGGTAGAGGGCGGCCCCCACTCCGTTGGAAGGACCAGGTGGAAAACGATTTAAACTTCATTGGTGTGACCAATTGGCGCCGGTTGGCGGAGCGAAGGAGCGACTGGCGCTCCTTGTTGGACGGCCATAACCGTTTAGACGGTTAAGCGCCAATTAAGTAAGTAAGTAAGTAAGTAAGTAATATTGCTATGCTGCTCGGCGGGCGAGGTCGGGTTCAAGTAGCACCTCAGGCATCGTTTTGATGCACTTTTACCTGAAATCAATTAGTTATCATGTAAAAGAAATTACTGTACAAAAAACTTGTTTTTACTCAAATCGTTTTGTTAGTTATATAAACCTGAAAATGTAATTTTTGCAGCATTTTGATACCTCTCTTAGAACGGTTAGCATGAAACCGCCCAGATTTCGGTACTTGATACTTACCAAGACTGGCTTTTATGAGAGGAAATTTCCTTACAACCCTTTCTGTTGCCACTCCTGCACATGTCGTTGAAGGGGATTCACATAATAGACAGGCTGGTTGGACAAGCAGCACTTTTTGTAATTGAAATTTAAGTAACTTCCCGATAAGGTACAAGCTTGAAACTTGGAATATAGTTCCGAACCCCATGCGAATGCAATAATAAGAAAAAAATCGCCGTTAGGTGGCGCAAGTATCGAGATATTCACAAAAATCGTATTTGTGGTCCGATTTGGCTCATATTTAGAACACATATTACATACAAGAATAGAAAGCGACCTATGAAAAACTCGGCGCTAGGTGGCTCAAGGATCGAGGTATTCGCAAAAATCGTATTTTGTTCCGATTTGGGGCTCATGTTTGGAACAAATATTACATACAGTCCGGTAGAAGTGACATCAAAATATTTTGGCGCAGAGTCCAGTAAAGTCTTTCGAAGGATT
Source organism: Eurosta solidaginis (assembly GCF_040869045.1). Classification (NCBI taxonomy): domain Eukaryota; kingdom Metazoa; phylum Arthropoda; class Insecta; order Diptera; family Tephritidae; genus Eurosta; species Eurosta solidaginis. The sequence goes on from NC_090319.1 coordinate 46,428,174, forward strand.
ATGTATTGAGGACCATGAGCGCTGATTGGCTGTCTGAGAATATGCTTACCTCTTCTACCGTTTACAGAGTTCTTTGAAAGAGGTCCCCAACAGGTTTCTTTACTCCTATTAACTCGACTTGAAAGATACCATCTGTGTTTCTAAAACGGATTGGGAGAGCGACTTTTAGCTGGTCGGAGAAGACCGCCATAATAACACCGCAGTTCATTTTAGTCCCGTCAGTGAATAGTGATTTGATACTCACCTTACATACCATTTCAGCTGACCAATCATTTCTCGAGAGTATCCTTACCTGTAAGTTTCTGTCAACATTCAATGTGAGCGATAGATAATCTGTTTTCGAATATACATTGTGTAGCCTTTTTAGGATACCGCTGTAGCCATACTGCTGCTTTTTATAGCATCAAGACTCCCTGAGTCTGATGATAGAGATAGTAACTGTCAGGCGTGGAGTTCTGACTTATGATCACCGCTCGCAAATGCTTACCTAATTTAATGAAAATATTAATGCTAACAAATCTATGTATATGGTGGCTTAAAAGCGCCATGGCGTATGAGTAACATTTTTAAGTCAAATGAAAACAGCAAAGAGAATATGCACGCAGTCAAACATATTAACTACAAAATTTATGATAAACAATTTTAAAAAGACATATCCATTTTTAGGTAACATAATGCTTTATAATATTCCCTTTTCACAATTTTTACAATATCAGTTTCACCGTGGGGATAGAATAACCGTAGAGTATCCTTCAACGTTTGAGTAGTTATAGCACCATACTCTGCAATAAATTCTGAGCATTATTGCTTTCACTTTCATTAACTAAATAAAAAAAGCTGTAAAATATGCCACAAAGCAGTAGTAAGTATGCCTCTGATGTAGAGTCGTACAAGGCAGTTAAGTAGTGAATCTGTTTGCAAAATAAGCTAAGCAGCAGCTTGCCAAATCCCGCAAATTACCACATCATCGAAAGTCAGTAAGTTAGTTAGCTTCTAAGTAAGTAACTGACTTGGTATGTTTATATGAATGCATATTGCTGTCATTGTGTTTTTCTATATAAGCAGAATGTGTCTATATATTAAGACTTTCACATTTGATGTAAAAAAATTGTCAAGTGCTTTACTTTATGTGCTATATCATCGCTCAGATTATGAAAATATATACATATATACATATGATACATATGGGTGCATATGTATGTGTATATGTAGATGCTGTCGTTTCGTTTTGGAGAGCGATAAAAAATTATGAGATGGAGGGCAGGAAGATAGAAAGAGTAAGTGGGGTTTAAATATAGGAAAGAACGGAGACGGAGAGATAGTATTACCAGAAATTAGAAACTTCCTAGGACCTTTTATTACTCCTTCCATTACTTTGCAACCATCGGTGTTTAGCTGCATCGCCATATCCGCTATTTGAGTACCCTTGCGCGAACCTTCTACCTCGATCGCTGGGTCTCGAATTGATGTGCAGCTAGGGAGCTAGATGGTCTGTGTATCCAATTATTGATGACGCTTTACTACTATGGCCGTATAGTCTGCTCTCAAGCTTACACGAGTTGTCGAGCCTCGTTGCTCTTGCTAGAGCTATGTTCCTCGCAACCAGGTGCATAATAGCATACACTGCAGCTGTTAGCTCCCTCTATGTTAAGCATGGGTAGCCTGCATACCCCCTCTAATATTTATAATCAGCGCTCACAGATTATACTAACTTTGTTCGCATAACGGTAATACGTAATGGCACAAACTAATCGAGATAGATATAGACTTCTATATATCAATGTGATCTGGGTGAAAAAATAAATTCATTTAGCCATGTCCGTCCGTCCGTCCGTCTGTAAACGCGATAACTTGAGTAAGTTTTGAGGTATCTTGATGAAATTTAGTACGTTGGTTCCCGGGCGCTCATCTCAGATCGCTGTTTAAAATGAACGATATCGGACTGCAACCACGCCCACTTTTTCGATATCGAAAATTTCGAAAAACCGAAAAAGTGCGATAATTCATTACCAAAGATGGATAAAGTGATGAGACTTGGTAGGTGCGTTGACCCTATGACGCAAAATAGAAAATTAAAAAAAAATTTTTGACAATGGGCGTGTCACCGCCCACTTTTAAAAGAAGGTAATCTAAAAGTTTTGCAAGCTGTAATTTGGCATTCGTTGAAGATATCATGATGAAATTTGGTAGGCGCATTACCCCTATTACTATATGTGTGCTAAATAAAAAATAGCGAAATCGGATGACGAACACGGCCACTTTAAAATTTTTTTTTTTTTAAGTCAAATTTTGACAAAAAATTTAATATCTTTACAGTATAAAAGTAAATTAGGTCAATGTTTTCTGTAAAAATGGGCGAAATCGGTTAAAGCCACGCCCAGTTTTTATACACAGTCGACCGTCTGTCGTTCCGCTCGGCCGTTAACACGATAACTTGCGCTAAAAACGATATATCTTAACTAAACCTTGTTCACGTACTTATCTGAACTCACTTTATCTTGGTGTAAAAAATGGCCGAAATCCGACTATGACCACTCCCACTTTTTCGATATCGAAAATTACGGGAAATGAAAAAAATGATACAATTCTGTACCAAATATGAAAAAAGAGATGAAACATGGTAATTGGCTTAGTTTATTGACGCAAAATATAACTTTAGGAAAAAACTTTGTAAAATGGGTGTGACACCTACCATATTAAGTAGAAGAAAAAGAAATGAAAAAGTTATGCAGGGCGAAATCAAAAGCCGTTGGAATCTTGGGAGAAATACTGTTCGGTGTGACGTCGTGACTTATAAATAAATTAGCGGTACCCGACAGAAGATGTTCTTGGTCACCCTGGTCCACATTTTGTTCGATATCTCGAAAACGCCTTCACATATACAACTACCACCAATCCCTTTTAAAGTCCTCATTAATACTTTTAATTTGGTACCCGTATCGCACAAACACATTCTAGAGTCACCCCTGGTCCACCGTTATTGCGATATTCCTAAAAGGCGTCCACCTATAGAACTAAGGCCCACTACGTTTTAAATAATCATTAACACCTTTTATTTGATACACATGTCATACAAATACATTCCAGGGTTACCCTAGATTCATTTTGCTAAATGGTGATTTTCCCTTATTTTGTCTCCAACGCCCTCAGCTGAGTATGTAATGTTCGGTTATACCCGAACTTAGCCTTCCTTACTTGTTTTTAGAAAAGTTCTTTTTGGCGTGACTGTCTACCAAACAATGGCCTTATAGTGTAGGATATGCTTTACAATAACCGAAAATACCCAATGAAATAGAGAGGGCGATAGATCCCATGTAAACCCCAACATTCTTCTGCAGGCACAAAATATCATCGAGCCATTTTTCGCTCGTTCCACTTTGGGCTTAAGCGCAATGCTAGATAGATTCCTAGATATTTAATGCAAGGCTTCTCCTGCAGGATCACCCCTAAAGCTTTGGCCTGGTCCAATTAATTAAGATTAGAGAGTATCTTGAGCCGATAGAAATGAATAGTATGAACGAAAATTGACACTGCTGACGGCAAAACGCCGAAACTGGTTCGGCTCGAAACGAAATTTGACAAGAGATGACGAAAAATCATTTCAATATATCTCAAAAGGTAAATTCAAAGTTTTATATATTTTTAATTTATTTATTTTTTTTGTAATGAAAAAAGTGCTGCCACATTATTTCTAATTATTGAGGCTGTCAACTGGCACCAAAGCTAAAATGTAGGATTTCGGTAGCTATATCACACCTTTCTAAAAATATAGTGCTCTTCTGAAAATTTTGGCTGAAATCATGCTAATTTCTCTTCTGCTGGAAAATACGCCAGCTTCAATCTAGCTATCGAAACCCTGGCTGGTATTCTTTCTATCAGGATGGTATAAGTTTTTGTATGCTGTTCAGATACGGGCTCTCGTACAATGCCTTTAAAATAAATCGTATAATCTCTAATGAATACATGGCTAAAAACTTACAAATCCAAGAACAAACATTGGTGATTTTCTGTGTTTTAATTGTTTCGTTGCTTGAATTGGTTCAACATGCTTTCGTAGTTCTCGTATGAAAATATGAATATCTATTGATGCCTCCACAGTATCGTCGAGAAACGAATTTGCCGGTCGGTTCACTTGCCCTTATAATATTTTTGCTGCCGAGGCTCCAAGGTTCTTTTTCAATGCCGTCCGCAAACCTAAGAAGACTACAGGTAACACGTTCGTATAATTCGAGATATTTCAACGCCACTTTTTAGACTTGTTTCCGATTCCTCAAAATCCATTTAATTGGTGGTTGTAACTCGTGGTTTGAATATGTTTAGCACCCAAAGAGCTACGTAAATTGTTGAAAAAGACTGTTCTCGAACTGTTAACACCGAATATGTTTATCCATCCTGTGAGTAGTTCTTGAGCTGCCGTCTCTAATAACATGAAAATTAAGGGCATGGATTAGATCCATATTAAAAATCTATCGACATACGTCAAAGAGCATGTGTAGTAGACCGCAACGATTTATTAACCAATATCGCGCCATCAATTTTTCGATAGGATTTGAGCTCAGGAAAAAAAAAGTTCCACTACGCATAACCAAAAATGTAATTTTCGAGCCTGGGAAATTTAATTTTTTGACATTTTGTCGACTTTGATTTTTAAGGTTTTTTTCATGACCTACTAAAAAAATTTTCATTTCTCCGACCGAAAAATGTCTGCTGAAAACGTTAGCGATAACATTTTTTGAAAAAAAGGAAATTTTTTCGTAGGTCATGAAAAAAACTTAAAAATCAAAGTCGAAAAAAGGTAAAAAAAAAAATGAAATTTTGCAGGCTTGAAAATTATTTTTTTGGGTATGCGTAGTAGAACTTTTTTTCCTGAGCCCAAATCCTATAGAAAGTCGATGGCGCGATATCGGTTAACTTTCGTCCATTCAAATTGACCCACCCTAATGTGTAGCCATTCTGTGATGGAAAAGGTCCGATGATATCAATATATACATGTCCCAAGCAACTTTTCTGTACTTCGAATATTTCCAGCTCACTCACTTCTTTGCCAACTATGTACTGGTGCACCGATATCGGAACGCAGGCCTTTTCAAACGAGGTCCTTGGATAACGCCTTCAAGTCGATCTTGCACCTGAATATGCCAAACCATGTACCGCATTAAAGTTTGCTTGCTATAGCGGTGATGTGAAGTAAGGTCGTAAGTTCCCCGTCGAGTTTTTGTAAAAGTATTTCCTACCTGACGCTATGTGTTTAAATAGTTTTAGCGAGGTATTCTAATTTAGTAACTTACTAAGCTTTTTGCTTTTCTTTTTTTTTTTTTATCTCCAAGTAGGCCTAAATCCACAGGTGATGGTGTCGTGGTATTCGACCTGTCACTTTGGCACAGTCAACCGTAGCATGCTACTTCAAGATAAAGCACACTACTTCATCTACTCCTACGACTGCACGCCAAGCAAAAAGACCTAGCCCTCCAATAAATGAATTTGTTTCTAGAATAAAGCAATTTCTTCCCAATACCTACTGTAATTCAGAAAAAAATCTTGGAGGTAACATTCGATAATACTCCCACGGTCGAGTTTTCACGGGCGCATACCAACGAAATGGTATCTAAAGTACAAAGTCGCAACAAAATTCTCAAGTCGCAGCAATTGAAGAAAAGATAAAGAAAAATTGCTTACCAGGTGCAAAGCAATATCCCGACCGCTCATGCGGTACGGGTCAACAGTATGGTCGCCTGGTCTTAAAAAACACACTGGAAAGGCTGCCGGCCTGCCAAATTGCTGCACTCAGACCTACGGCGGGATGCCTTTTTATGACCGCTGAACAGGATCTGCATAGTGAGGCTATGGAGCTCAACATAACAAAATGCTGAATAGAAAGGGAGACGCGAGTGACCCTGGCTCAACTTCGTTCTGGATACTGTAAAAGGATAAACTCTTACTTGTTCCGAATTAACCCTGACATACATAATGTTAGTTATGCGTGTGAGGTATCCACACATGACACCAACCATCTTTTTAAATGCAATGTGGAACTCATATTTCTGGCAACAACTTCCCACAGGTCTACCCCCATTGAAACTACCTTTTTTGGACTCACGTTCGTGGAATTTGATGAATATTTTTGTGGGTGGCCCCACCCATTGAATGGAGTGAAGCACTGTCAACACAACAACAACCTAACAACACGAATAATAGTTGCTTATAATTAATGGGACAGAACTTAAGAAGTACTTTACAAATTACTTCCAAAACTATTTCATTTCCTACAGGGTGCGTATCTACTTAAACTTGTACACCTGGCTTTATTTATATACAAACGCATACTAATACATTAACAATAACGTAAACCTGAACTTTGCATTGTCATAAAAAAGCCACTCAAGTGTGCACTTATACGCCATTAGAGCTATGGAACCAAGTACTTAGTAAAGAATAAGGTAAGAGGAGGCAATACGAAAACCCAGCCCGAATATCTTTGTATGCGCTGGCTAAAATATGTACATGAATATGTAGCCAAGTCACATCACATATATTTTTATTACACATGCATACATATATATGTATGCAAATAAGTTTATGTCTCTATTCGAAATATACGTGATAGCTAGAAAGCACAGAATAGTTTTGGATTGTTCTCTTGTTAATGGGTGTCGTAAAATACAATGAGTTCCTACTTGGAACGACTAGACATAATTTTCAATTTGTGAATATTAATGTCTCCTAATTCGAGTAATTGAGTTAATTATATTGAAAAATGGAATTAGGTATTTGATAGAAAGATTGTTTGTTAAAAAAACAAATTTGCTTATTCTTGCTAATTTTCTGTAGCAGTTCTAAATACCTAGAAGTTATTTGCATTGATTTTGAAAAAGATTTCTATAAATAAACTTTACACGATTTCAAGGAAACGTCATATCACAAAATTTCCTTTGCTATGAAAGCTTAGAAAGCTCAGTTTAAAAATAATTCTTTACAACAGGTTTTTCCAGTAACTTCAGAGGCCAGTTGTAGTTCACAAGAAATACAAAACTCACCTAAAATTTAAAAAAAAAAAAAAAAAAAAAAAAACTATTTTCTTTCAGTTGAAAGAAATTTCAAATTAGTGAGTTAGAAATTTTCAGTTTTGTTGAAAATATTTCATTAATTTGAGGGGTAGGTTGGGCTAGGTTTGGTGGTAGCTGCCCTGATAATGGAAGCTCACTTGGACAACATGAAGTTCCGCTGTGATACCACATACAGTAAAATAACGGTGTCGTAAATAAAGCTACTTAGAGAATCGTTGGGTAACAACGATAAAGTTCTAAATGGTACCGATCTCAACCTTGGATAAGTCCTCGGGAGATCCAAGTAAGTCGGGACCGAAATACTTTCACCTAGTTCTGGCAAAAGTTGGGCAATCAAGCATAAAGTGATTTGATGATTCTGATCTGAAGTCCAATCAGGTTTCAGAAAAGGGCATAGTTGTGCTACATCCATGTTGAAGATTCTGGAAGCTATACGTCCAGCTTACGACAACAACGATCTTACGGTATTAGTACTTCTAGACTTCTCAAGAGCTTTTGATATGGTTGATTTTAAAATACTACTTCGCAAGCTCGAAAATTACTATAATTTCAGCCCTTTTGCAATTAAGTTAATGCAAAACTATCTCACTGGCCGATTCCAGCGAGTTCAGTGTGGTGATAGACTCTCTGATTTCAAGTCCATAACATTGGGCGTGCCACAAGGATCCATCCTGGGACGAGTATTGTTTACACTTTTCATCAACGACATAGTTGCCTGTTGCCGCCACGCATCTATACATCTTTACGCTGACGATACCCAACTCTACATGTCGCACCCGATCGGGCTCTCCGAAGACTTATTTGTTAGGCTGAATAATGATTTAAATAAGCTACATCTTAATGCGTCAAAATCTAAGGTGATTGCAATATCGAACGCAGCATACGATTTAAGCAGTCTTCCTGAAATTTTGTTAAATGATGATAAAATAGGTTTCCAGGATGTGGTTACCAATCTAGGCTTCAGAATTAATTCTAGTCTTACTAGTGCTGACCATATTAGCTTTGTGGTGCGTAAAATCTATAACACCCTTCGCCATCTTTACAGAACTGCCTACTTACTACCGCGAGACACTAAACTGAAGCTGGTCAAAACTCTTATAATACCTCAAGTTTCTTACAGTGAACTTATATATGGTAACCTTGGTTAAGTATCGCTTAGCAAACTTCAGCTGGCGATAAACAATGCCGCCCGATTTGTTTCTTCTAAAAGAAAGTACGATCACATATCTTCGTGTGCCGTGCAAATACTCGGGAGTGACGTTTGCAATTTCTTAAAAATGAGAAATCTATGTTTCTTGCACAAACTTCTACATTCTCAATATCCCCCTTACCTATCTAATAAGCTAAACTTGTGTCAGTCCACTCGAACATTGAATCGATTGATACCGGCTTTTAAATACTCGACATCCTCTAGAATGTTCTTTGTCAGTACAATCCGTCTATGGAACTCACTTCTTTCCAAGACAAAAGCAATTCGTAAGGCAGGATGTTTCAAACAAGCAGTATTATATTTCCTAAACCCTTAACTTACGCTAATTTACATATCTCAAATCTTCATTCTTCAAACATGGTCTGGAATTGTTTCTATCACACTATTATTGATTTTATACGTATATGCTTTTTATTATTTTTAATCAAAATTTTGTACGCATTCTTTATTAAGTTTATTTACATGTAACTTCAATTTTTTGATGTGATTGATGTACTACCTAAAACACAGTGTCTTAATAAATAAATAAATATCTTGCTACCCTGCAAGAGGTGGTGTCCGCCTAACATTTCCTGAGTTGACTCGAAGCCCAGCTATGGAGTAGCAACAGATGACCAGCGGAATTCCGCGATCCCTACAGTCATCTTCATCCGGTTCAGTTGTACCAATGCGGTCTAAGAGATCCGCTTGACAAAGAAACCGATGACAATGACGATAGCAAACCTGAAGCTCGACGATAACATTTCGCTAGCGGTAAAAAGCCGTTAGCAAACCTATCGCTTGTCGGTAGCGGTTATTGTCAGTACTCGTTGTCTTAAGCATTTTTTTGTTGATTTGTATGTGATAATTCTGAAAAACTTTTTTTGAGCCGCGCTGATACTGATTTTTGTATCTTGAAGTGCGCTGTCACTAAAGAACAGAGAGATGAAGCAAATGCTAAATTCTCTTGACCAATACTATTTTACGGAAAATAAATAACACTCAACTTTTTCTTCGGCATTTTCTTATGGCGTCAATGCAATGCTTTAACCATCGCTGGCGTTGCATAATCTCGTTTTGTTTGCTGACACCTAAGCAAAACTTGAGGCTTATCTTTCTGATGTTGTTGTGTACGCCATCTACATTCATTTTTCAGAATATATATTTGTTATTGACAACACTGCTATTGTAGTAGCACTTCTCAATTAAACTACTAGCGTACTTCACTTATAGCGTATTAAAATCAAACTTATGCAATATTACTTGGACTGCACTTGTTTTATTATCTCACTTGGCCTAGTTCACCTATTTCTCCAAGGGGCCAGAACTTTCGCGAGCAGCAGTCTCGAGTAGTTGCTTGTTGCATGTATGTTTATATGGCTGAGTAATATGCTTTTTGTTGCTGTGTACATGTATGTGCGCCTGTTCCCTTTTCAGCGGCATAGCGACGTATCGGACCTGCTAATATTCACCATAATATTGTAGGTGTGTGGTGAAATATTCCTGTTCTTTTCATTCAGAAACTCTTACCTTCTTTTAACTTCTTGCTATTATAACACGCTATCAATGCATGGTGAAATCAAAAGCGTACGCTACAAGCCAATTTATTAGCCGTAGAAATAAAATGCAGTTGATTTACGACTCACACAATCACACTGATTTGAAATGTTTCGTAGCAATGCTGTGCGCAGTTGAAAACATTTTAAAATTTAAAAGCTCAATATTTCGAGAATATATTAGTGCCCGCTGTGGTTGGTGGTAGAGTTCCAAAGATACAGGCTTCAAGTAAGCAATAGTAAATATTTAGAAAAACAGTTCTTCGAATTATATAAATTTTTGTTGTAAGCGCGTTCGCCACTCGACAGTACTGCCCGAAATAATCTATTTATAAAATTCTAGACTGTGATTCATGCATTTTGATATCGATTTGTATTACTTTTATTGTTGCGTATAATGAGAAAGGAAACGTAATATTTTTGTTTCGTATGACAGCTGTTATTCTGAATAATTTGATATGAGTATTTTTATTTCGATTTAATATTCTAGTAAGAATTTTCAATAGCGCAGAGAATACAACAATAAACATAGAGTTTAAAGCTCAAAAAGCGTCGGTTGTATTGTACAAGTTGCTGTAAATAACTGTTTAAAGAAAAAGAGGTTATGGATGCCACAACGCTGAAACCTGTTAGTGTTAAAATAAAATTTTCCAAGAAATGCTATAAAAACGACACGACCATAAACTTCTAAAACACTGAAATCATTATAGGGGAGTTCAGAATTTTGTGTAAATGGTCTAGCATATTTGTATTTGCAAACTGGTGTAGTATTTTTACACAAAACGCCAAACAATTATGCGGCTATGCATTTGCTACGTCATGGCAAATACGCAGCATCAAAAACCATAGTTTATTTTTTCAATTTTAAGTAGCAAATGACAGTTTTCAAAACAAAGCAAAATATGAAAACTAAAATTTAAAACGGAAAAAGTTATTCACGTTCCGCATCTTTCATTTGTTATAGCAACGTTTCCAACACCAAATACACAATATTCTCTAATTCCCCTTATAACATATCAGTGCTGCTCAAAATTCTTTATATTGAAGAGCAAATCACAATACATGCACAAAATTGTGTGTGCACTGAAATTTTTTGTATTTGAAAAAAATAAATTTTAACATTTTATATGTTTCAGGTAAGGTTTTCAAGTTAAAATATGTTTGCTTAAAATATTACGTAAATAGTTATATCATCACCCACTTTTAGTCAAAAAATGTCTCCTAACCACGGAAAATAATATACTGAATTTAAATACAAAATCACAGAAACTACCCAGTAAGGAGGATTTCTAGTTCAAAAATAGTGCAATTCTACTACATTCGGAGCCACTAATAGTTTGCCATCTATATTTTCTGCATACTTTCAACTGGCGAACTTAACATCGCGATGTCCTAGGCGGTGGAAATTATCCCCACTGCACTAGTTCCTAACTATATACAAATTTCCACTTTGGAACTAGTTCTTTATTGGCACTCTTTCGACAGTTACGATTTAGTGTAAAATTTTACTACTGATATCTAGTTCTTTCTTGGCACTATTTCGTTGGACCCGAAACGGAGCGAAATTTCACATATTGCTTTTTGTATGATATTTTCGCCTTTTCCGATAGTTGCGGACTTATAAAATAGTGTTGAAACAAGTAAGGAAGGCTTAGTTCGGGTGTAACCGAACATTACATACTCAGCTGAGAGCTTAGCTGCGTTGGCTTAGTAGGGATTCGTAGATGGTTTATAAGTGATTTTAAATTCCATATAACATATGTTTTTATTTTTTTTTTTATCACATATGTTTGGGTAATATCAACCAAATTTTAGACCAAGGGTGACGTTTTTTGAAACTATTTTCCTTCATCCTTTATCATATAAGGGAAAACCACCATGTAGGAAAATGTACTTTGACTAGCCCTGCAATGTGTTTGTATTACATGGGTATCAAATGAAAGGTATTAAAGAGAATTTTAAAAGGGAGTGGGAATTAGTTCTACATGTGGACGCCTTTTCGAGATATCGCCATTAAGTTGGACCAGGGTTGACTCTAGAATGTGTCTGTACGATATGGATATCAAATGAAAGGTGTTAATGAGTATTTTAAAAGGGAGTGGGCCTTAATTCTATCGGTGGACGCCTTTTCGAGATATCGCCATAAAGGTGGACCAGGGGTGATTCTAAAATGTGCTTATATGATATGGGAAGCAATTGAAGGGTGTTAATGAGTATTTTAAAAGGGAGTGGGCCTTAGTTCTATAGGTGGACGCCTTTTCGAGATATCACCATAAGGGTGGACCAAGGGTGACCCTAGAATTTGTTTGTACTATATCGGTATCAAATGAAAGGTGTTAATGATTATTTAAGTAGGGCGTGGCCCTTAGTTCTATAGGTGGGGGGTTTTTTCAAGATATCGCCATAAAGGTGGACCAGGGGTGACTCTGTAATGTGTTTCAACGATATGGGTATCAAATTAAAGGTATTAATGGGGGTTTTAAAATGGAATGTCCCTTAGTTGTATATGTATATCGTCAACTTTTTCGTATGCGCGCAAAGAACAGCAACAACAACAACAACAACAGCCAACGACCTAATTCTACTCCCATCTTAGTTAAACTAAATACGACGCACGACAGAATTCAGCTGCTTAAAGCTATCGCTGCTTTCTGCAGATCAAAAAAGAGATCTCTAATACTCTCAGATGTTGACGAAGTTGGCTACGGCAAAATACATGTGCATGAAAGTTTAACGTTGAGAAACAGAACAACAATGACCTACGCTACACTGCTGAGACGGCAAGGTATGATAACATCTGCGTTTAGCGTAAGAGGAAAGGTATACGTGAGAGTGCAACGGAGCAAAGATCCGATACTGGTGAACAGCAAAAATGATGTCGATGCACTTGTCAGCGAAGCAAAGAAAGCAAAAGAAGCGCGGCAAAATCTATAGAGAGCGCAATGTTGTTACAAGTTTACAACTTAATTTATATATTTCTACTTTTTATACTTACTTTATTTTTACCTCATTCGCTACCGCACATGTATGTATGTATAAATATGTATGACTTTTTCCAACCCTTTTTATTTGTTGTTGATTTTAATAATCTTAATATTGAAAGCCAATTACACTGTGCTACTCACGTTTATGATTATGGTTAGCTCTAATGTGTGTTTGAGCACTGACAGTGGATGTTTTCATTTTCTAGTTAATACTGTAAGCAACAGACATACAGGTCTTCAGCTCTGTCACATCAATGCCCGTAGTTTTAGCGTTCCAAAAGTTGATTATATGAACCTCATCTTAGGCAACACAAAAATAGATATCACATGCGTGACAGAGACCTGGTTCAAAGAAGATGCTGGAGATAATTTGTATGAATTGCATGGTTACAAGTTGACTAGGAATGACAGGAAAACTGGAGCCAGAGGTGGGGGTGTTGCCATATATTGCAAAACGAAATTCCCCAAAAAATAATTTTTAAATCATGTTTGAATGATCCAGTGGAGTACATTATTATGGAAGTTGGTAGTAGTTTTAATAAATATCTAATCATATGTGCGTGTAACTCTAGCAAATTATTTGAGATAGATGATTTGTTCCCGCAACTGGCCCAACTTTCATGTGAATATCAGCATATTTTACTCTGCGGGGACTTAAATATAGACATTCTTAATAACGACTCCCGATCGCTAAAATTAATTAATAACTAAAAGTCGATTGGCTTAGATGTCATTAATAAATTTCCCACACGGTTTTCACCAAATTGTATACCTAGCTTGCTAGACTTAGTATGCACATCTAATAGCTCCAAGGTAGTGCATTGTGACCAATTCTGATCATGATATGCTCTTCATATCGTATAACATTGACCTCAGTTGTAAAACCACAACACATTTTTATTTCAGAGATTTTAAATCAGTCAATCTATCTGAGCTTTTGTATGAGGCTAATATTTTGCTTTGGAATAGTGTCTGGTTCATTCCTGATATAAATCTAAAGCTTAATTTCCTAATTACACAAATTTTTTTTGATAAATATGTTCCACTCAAGGAAGTGAAAGTAAAAACCAAGAAACAACCGTGGTTTACTAATGAAGTAATGTCGGCTATCAAAGTGCGTAATAAGTGATACAACTGTTGGAAGCAAGATAATACAAAGACGATTTGGGAGTTGCATCGCCAAGCCAGAAATCACGCCACGTTATTAGTCAGAAATTCCAAGAGACGATTTTTCCAGGCTAAGCTTGATACTGGTTTGCCAGTAAAAAGTCTGTGGAAAAATCTAAACACTCTGGGCATTAGGGGAAAAATTAAATCAGAATGTGACTTGGACCCTGATAATATGAATGATTACTTCTTGCAGTCGTGCAAGTTCCAGAGTAATGTGGACTTTAAAATAAATGAAACATTGGTTTATAAACAAGTAAATTTATTTCAGTTTAGTGCAGTTACAGAAGACGATGTATTAAGATGTATGAGTTCTATTAAATCTAATGCAGGTGGAAATGATGGTATCAGTCTAAATTTTTTGAAATTAGTAATCCGAGCATAGCCCCAACGCTGACTCATATTATCAACTTTTCTATAACAACATCAACCTTTTCCAGCTCGTGGAAGATAGCGAAAGTCATTCCTGTTGTTAGGAAACCGTCGGCTACATTTTTGACAGATTTTCGCCCGATCAGCATATTGCCAGTATTGTCAAAAATCTGGGAGAAATTAGCGGCTGTACAAATCACAGAGTACCCTAATGCCAATGGACTCCTAAGTGAAAATCAGTCTGGTTACAGAGCATTCCATAGTTTCAATACCGCCTTGCTTAAAATTATTGAAGACATTTGTCCAGCGTATGACCGAGGTGATTTAACTGTTCTGACGCTTTTAGATTTTTGCATAGCTTTCGATACAGTGGATCATTCCATTCTTCTAATAAAACTAAGTAAATACTTCGGTTTCTCATGTAGTTCTGTGTGGTTGCTAGAAAATTATCTACGTCATCGGTGGCAGAAAGTAGTGGTCGGCAACAGTTGCTCGGAAATGAAGCGTCTTGATTCGGGGGTGCCACAGGGATCAATACTTGGCCCGATTTTGTTTACAATGTTTATTAATGATATGACTTATTGCTGCAGGAGTTTATCGATACACTTATATGCTGATGACGCTCAGGTATATTTATCTCGCCCGATTGATTTATCAGAGGACTAAAGGAAGAGGAATGAAGACCTTGAAAGCATCTCTTCCTGGGCAAATAATAACAAACTAAATATTAACGCGTCCAAGACAAAGGCCACACGTTTTACATATTCCTGGCAATTGGTTGAAACATTGCCATCACTTTCCTTTTAAGGCACGTCAATCAGTTATGATCCTGTTGTTGCAAGTCTTGGGTTTAAATTCAATTTTTATCTTGGGTGCAAGGATCATATAAACTATATTTTGAGCAAAATATACTTTGTATTAAGAAAGATGTGGTACACTGCGGACTTTGTGCCAATCAATGTTAAATTAAAGCTGGTGAAAACTCTTATAGCTTCACTGATATCATTTGGGGCGACCGTATTCAGCAATATTGATTGTGAGTCACAGAGAAAGTTGCAACTTGCTTTAAATAACTGTGCTAGATATATTTTTTCCAAACGCAAATTTGACCATATATCGGAGTTCTCCATCAAAAACCCCAACTGCAGTCTTGTAAATTTTTTAAATTACCGCAATTTAGTCTTCTTAAATGAACTTATTCATAGAAGGCAGCCTGATTATCTTTTTAGAAATCTAAGTTTCTCTCGATCAGACAGAACTTGCAATCTTATTGTTCCATGGTATAGATATCTCACATCATCTAGAACATTCTTTGTTAGTGCTGTAAAACTTTGGAGCTCATTACCAAATAAAATTAAAAATGAACGCAATAGTAGACGCTTTAAATTGGCATTATTTGTATATTTGCAATAGCAGGAAAAAGTATATAACTGTGTCCACAACTTCATTTTATTAATATTGTACAATTAAATTATCTATATAGTCAATCTATCCATACAATACATAAATACATGTCTAGTACGATTTATATAATTTTTCTTCTCCTTTTTTTGCTGTCATACCTCACAAAAACCTTGTATAGTTAAGTAATTTATTATTATTATTTTGTAATCGTATTTTAACATATATACGTACTAGTTTTATTTCCAAATATTGATGTACTTTAAGAGACAATAGTCTTACTTGTACAAATTATTAAATAAATTGCAAAGATATTCAATCTTTTGTTAAAATTTGACTTAAAAAAAATTTTTTTTTAAAGTGAGCGAGTTCTTCATCCAATTTTGCTAATTCTTATATAGCATATATACAGTAATAGTAGTAACGTTCCTGCCAAATTTCAACATAATATCCTTAATGACTGCCAAATTACCAACCAACTGTTATCCAATCAAAGTTAATATACTCTGCGAGCTGTGCTCAACTGAGTATAAAAACTAACAACACCAACATGCGCACATATACTGGCCTGCAGGTTTTCAGCTTTCTCCAATGTGTGCCCCTCTGTTCTGTTGGCGAACAACAGTATCCGCTGGTTATTTCGTTCTATGTTACCATAAACGTTTTTTTAACTTTCCACCAAGTGTCCAAGGGTAATGTGGATTCAATAATTTTTTAGTTGTCTGCATAGTTAGCTATTGTAAATTCTTTTAGTCAGGTATGGAGCTTCGATATATAGAGACTAAAAAGGGAGAACAATTTTCAAATGTCTTTCCTACACTCAGAGAAAAAATCGTTCTAAAACGAACGAAACAAGTTCAAAATTAAGAACATTCGTTGACAAAAGTCTGTTAAGTACGTTTTTTCTTAACTTGTGACCGATGGGTTTGTTTTAAGAACAGTTTTTCCAAGCACACCGTTCGTATTTTATGACCACTTTGGCATTGATATGTGAACCTTCTGTGCTCATTTCAAGCACTACTTGGGCTTGATTTAGGATTTTTCGTTCTCACGCTTCGAGAACGATTTGGGGCCGATTTAACATTTTTCGGTCTCAATTTAAGAACGGTTCGTGCTTGACCTTTGGTGGGAGGGAAAGTATTTTTTTAAATATATTTATTTAATTTTTATTAATAATATTTTTGTCATAAATAAAGAATATTTACAACAAAAAAATTTTTATTCAAATTCAAAAGTTTAAGAAAAAATGCATAATAAGCATTTTCTAATACATTTCTCTTATTGAGAAATTATTCTTATTTAAAGATGTAATCTGCATATATACTTAAAACATTTCATAACAAGTTTGAGAATTATCTGTGGATATGTGAATGGAACTGAACGAAAAATAAGAGTTAAAAAAATAGAACAAAAAAAAATTGTTTTAAAAAATTCAAAGTTTGGCGGTGATCGAACTCGCGCAACACGATCGCAAGCGCAATATCATAGCCGCTGGGCCACTACAACTGCTTGATAGCTGGTGCCAAATGGTGTATTTAACATTGTAGTGCACACGAATTGTACCGTTTTTTTTCTTGGGCTTGATTTAAGAACATCGTTCTCATTAATAGAACATTTGTTCATATTTTAAGACCGGCCGTTCTTTTTTCAAGAAAATGGTGTCAGTTCAAGAACAAGGTTGTTGTTTTAAGAACAGGTCGTTCGTTTTTCAAGAACAAAAAAGTAAGAACATGAAAAGCTTGAGTTGAGTCCGGTGGTGCTGGATTTTAGAACGGCGTTTTTCTCTGAGTGTACTGGCTAAGAGAGAGATATCCACTGATTAATACTGGTTCTCTGTTAACCACTTTTAGTGGCGATATCACCCTTGCCTCTTAAAATTATTGAGACCAAAGTGCTTTATTCAAAAATCTTGCTGGCTTAAAGGTAGATCACCTTCCCTCGCTTTTATTTCAGATGTAGCTTGAAAACTTCGGGGTATTTAAGGTATTCAGAAGTTGGCACCAAGCAAACTGAAGCCGCTCGCGGTTCGGCAGTCAGTTTGAATTGTGCGGAGAATTGGTCGTTCTAAAGCTATGAAGTAAACTTATCAGTCAATTGAGAGTAGTGTGAGCAGATTGTGAGGTGCTAGTGTGCACACTTATTTACTTACTTACTTAATTGATGCGTAACCGTTTAACGGTGATGGCCGTCCAACAAGGCGCGCCAGTCGCTTATAAGAGAGGAATTTTGTCAGAACCCGCCTACGGAAGCAGTGGAAGAGACCGGCCATTACTCCGTTGGAAGAACCAGGTGGTAAATTATTTCAATTCCCTTGGTGTGACCAATAGGCGCCAGTGAGCAAAGCGAAGAAACGACTGGAGTGTCTTGCTAAAAGTTCATAGTCGCTTAAACGGTTAAGCGTCAATTAAGTAAGTAATTAAACGACAAAAATAAAAAAATACATAAAAAGAACTTGCCAACAACAATTTAATGCTTTCGTACCTGCATGTGTCTTGAAGGGAAGATTGTTATTGAACGTTGGCCCCTAAGATCTTCGAGCGACTTAGAGTCGGTATCATAGTCATAGGAAATAAAAGTAACCCCTTATAGTGGGGAACGGAGCTTTGATTTGTAGTAATAAAACAAAAGCGGGTACAGAACAAGGGAGAATACCAAAATTCTTCTAAATCTCCATAAAAGAATTTTTTTTTTTTTTCAAAAAACACTGTATTTACCAATTTTACATTTGCCAATTGACACAAAAAAAATACATGAAAATAATTTGGAGCCTTGAAAATGAAAAAAATGCATAAAACATCAAAAAAATCGATGAAATTTCGCAGGCTCGAAAACAATTTTTTTGGGTATGCGTAGTGGAACTTTTTTCCCGAGCCCAATTCCTATCGAAAAATCGATGGCGCGATATCGGTAAATAAATTGACACAGTCTAATAAGCTACGTTCTATGTTTAGGCGTTTAGCGCGGTGGTATTGCTATACATTGTGCAAAAGCCATGCTGACGAGTGGCTGATCCGAAATTCATAGTGAAATTAGGCAGTATGAGAGTTTCCAATATCTTTGATACTGGAAAAAGGAGTGATATCGGTCGATAGGACTCACCTTTTAGTAGTTGGTTTCCAAGGCTTTCGTAGTGGAATTATCCGCATCAGTTTCCATTTTTCGGGAACGACAAGGGTCTTCAACGAGAGGTTGAAAACAGCGATCGGGTAGCTTACTCCCTCAGCGACAAGTTGTTTTAACATTATCATGGCTATACCATCTGGGTCTACTATTTTAGACGGATTGGCTCTTTTAGTGGGGACTACTGGAAAACGTTTTCAGAAAAAAATTAACAAAAGTCTTCCCTAAAATGAATCAAAAGCTTTATAAAAAGGTAAGTTCTTACCCATTGTATAGAAATTTTCCTCAACTCAAAAACAATCAATTCCGGAACAGATTTCCTTATTTCAGGTAAGTGTTTTTTCTGAGTTTACAAAGAAAACATTGGGATTTGTATTTTTTACCATAATTAAAGATCATTTTTTCTAAAATCAAACCAATCACTTAACTACTGTAACTAATTCCATGTAGCGGTGATCATAGGATATCATATATTAAAAGATGCAGAATTCTTTGTTCAACTTGGAGTCAATTTTGTAGAGAAATTTCTATGAATTCTACTGGAATATTTTCAGATTAAAATAAATAAATAAATGTAAGACGCGATAACCTTCGAATAGATTTTAGGCCGAGCTTCTCTTCAAAATTGCATCGTGCTCCTTTTTAATTTTTCCTACAAATTGGCGGGACGGGACCTACTTGCTTTATGCCGACCCCGAAAGGCATCTGCGAGGCAGACCAGTTTTCACTGAGAGCTTTTCAAAGCAGAAATACACACAAAGTGCTTGCAAACACTGCCGAGGTGCGACTCCGCTTAGAAAAATTGTCTTCTAATTGAAAAACCTTATTTATAAAATTTTTATGTTGCTTTGCCCGGGGTGTGAACCAAGGGCATTCGGTGTGGTAGGCGGAGCATGTTACCATCACACCACGGTAAGTATTTAAGTCAATTATAATACATCCTCTACGCTTGTACAATATCCAACACAGATTATAAGACTTTCGACTGTGAGAACCGATTCAACATATGCTAAATGGCATAAAACAAACTAGAGACTCTCAAGACTTTACATACACATATCCCAACCTCAAATTGAACAGCATTGCATTGATAAAAACTCATTGTCAAAGTGAAATGACAAGTAAACAAAAAGACAAGAGCTGATTAAAACAATTGTCAAGAAGCAAAAATGAGTGGCATGATTGAGGTCATAATTGAAACACTTTGGCGCCAACAAGTCTTAAAAGCACTTTTACGACATTCTAAGAATTTTCATATATACAGACATACATACCTACAAATGAAATGCGTATGGAAGTAAAGAAATATCGAATATTCTATAAGTGATGAAAAATCGAAAAAGAGCTGTTGCTTGAATCAAAATCGATTTCAATGATTCATTTATTATTGTCCTTGTAGAAATTTAAGCGCTTTCTCCATTCCTCAATAGAGGAATGCTCATGAAATTTGAATGAAAATTTTCGCTGTGTTTTTCATGAAGAGGATACCCTAAACAAATTATTTAAGCCATTGCAACTATTATCATGCCTTTATGTAATTAATTTCTTTTCCTCACGTTTTTAAACCCTACAGCACAGGATAATGAACAAAGTTTTGTCTCAAAAAGGGTTTGTGATTGAAATATTTCTTAACAGTTAAAAGCTGCTCAGTAAGTCACAAGGTAATCGGACTCTAGGGTCACACAAGAAAGGAACAGAAACAAGTAAGGAAGGCTAAGTTCGGGTGTAACCGAACATTACATACTCAGCTGTCAAATTACAGCTTGCAAAACTTTTAAATTGGGCGGTGCCACGCCCATTGTCCAAATTTTTAACTAATTTGCTATTCTGCGTCATAAGGTTAACCCACCTACCAAGTTTCATCGCTTTATCCGTCTTTGGTAATGAATAGTCGCACTTTTTCGGTTTTTCGAAATTTTCGATATCGAAAATGTGGGCGTGGTTATAGTGCGATTTCGTTAATTTTAAATAGCGATCTGAGATGTGTGCCCAGGAACATACATACCCAATTTCATTAGGATACCTCAAAATTCGCTCAAGTTATCGCGTTGACGGCAGACGGACGGACATGGCTAAATGATTTTTTTTTTCGCGCAGATCATTTTAATATATAGAAGTCTATATCTATCTCGATTAGTTTATGCCGCTACGGGCTACCGTTATGCGAACAAAATATGCTCTGCGAGCTCTGCTTAGCTGAGTATAAAAATATGAAATGGGCAGCATCGATCCAAGCTGGTATTAATAATACCCGAAAATTCTAAAAGAAAACGCAGCGGGTGATGTAGGATGACAAGACCGGGTGAATTTCCATATGATCGATAACAGCGATCTGCAAAAAGGAGTTCAGGGTAGACTGCACCTAATTGTCTGCTAACTAGAGTGATGAGAATCCTGGAAGAAACTACAGGCCTACCAAAACACCGTGCTTAAAACTGTCACAGGACGTCTTCTTATGTCTCCGAAACCTTATCTATACAATGAGGCGGGAACACTACCCATAAACGGGAGGAATGAAATGCTGAACAAACAGTTCCTGCTGAATACTCAGAAACCTGGGCATCCCAACAGATATCTTATCCACTACGTCAAAGATAACTCGGTAAATCCCGTTCGTAAGGACAAATACCCTCACTTCCAGTTGAGAGAACCATACTCCTCAGTGGAACGCGCGCCAGTCTTGCTCAATTTCGAACTGGTTGCTTAAACTAGGTTAAACTCTTACCTATCCAGAATCACCCTCACAAACCTAACGTACATATGTATGTCCCACATGTAACGTGGTACCCAATGACATCAACAATATTTTCAATTGTAATGTGGACCAATGCCTCTAACACACATTTCTCTCTGGTCCAACCCTGTTGAAACTGCAAGATCCTTCGGACTCCCGTTGGAGGACGTTGATAACAATTAGTAAGTGGTCTCCCTTATTGGATGGAGCGAAACGCTTTACAACAAAAAAATATCAACAACGAAACCAATAAACCAATCCCCAATGAAGAAATATAAGGTCCACCACCCAACTATGACGCAAAAAAAATTTAAGCTCTCGACGCTTGGAAGCCATTAAAATTGATTGGGAAAATCTATTTTAATTAGCATCAGCACATGATTCACTTATGCTTATCCTTAGCAACATGCTTAGCCTTATCCTTATCCTTTTCTTCATCATTAAACTTATCCTTATCCTTATCCATATCCTTATCCTTACCCTTATCCTTATCCTTATCCTTATCCTTATCCTAATCCTTATTCTTATTCTTATCCTTTTTCCTTATCCTTATCCTTATCCTTACACTTATCCTTATTCTTATCATTATCATTATCCTTATCCTTATCCTTACCCTTATCATTATACTTATCGTTATCCTTATACAAATTCTTATCCTTATCCTTATCCTTATCCTTATCCTTATCCTTATCCTTATCCTTATACTTATCCTTATCCTTATACTTATTTGTATTTGTATTTGTAAGCTAGATAAAGTGAAACCTCAGAACTGCTGGGTGTGATACACTAGCACTCTAAAGATACCCAAATGTATGCGACTCTGCTATCGCAATAAAATTTCACGTAAATTGAAGCCATTGGCGTGAGATTTTTTTGTTGTCTGCACGTACTTAAGAAAGTCAGCGAAAACGAAAGACATTTTAATTGACTCGGCAGTTTTTGGTAAAGGGAATGGGTAACTGTTACCGGCAAGATTAAGAAGCAATGCTTTAGCTGATTCAAATTCGCTTTGAATGTTTTTGTGGATTCATCAATGTGAAGCGTGTTTGCTTGTTAGAGTATTTGTGGGAATTCGCTTGTCTTTTGAAGCCGGTACACATTCAGCGGATTAAGTTTTTAATCTCCTTACAATGATAACGACGATTATTTGTAAACAAGTATCTTATCATTGTTTTATTTGTTTCTTTGAAAAATTTACGCAGTTAAGAGAAATTCGAAATTTATAATACCAATGGCATTTTGAAATACTTACTAAGTGGAGTTTGGGGAATTAAGCTACTTACTGTTGGCTTAATCTAAACAAACCTTTTTTCGTTTGACACTGTGTCCTTTTTTTGGATGGCTAATTATTCATTTATCAGCTTACCTTTAGGTTTCTGAGAATTTTGTTTTACGAATAATGTAGTCATTAGGCAATTACGCGAGTGTTTCGTTAGGAAGCAAAATAAAAATACTTTTAATAAGGTGGTCCAAAAAAGTTAACAACATTTTTTTTTTTGGCTCTCAGATCATTTAGAACTCCAACGCATTTATCCACAAGCTTAAAAGTAATTGTGTTATACTGCAAGGCATGCAAGACTGCCTGTTTGTCTAACATAATGGGGTTTGTCCTCGAGGATTAGTCTTTCGTAGACATTCTTTACCGCAAACTTCTATAGCATGAATTTCTGGCTGAAAAATAATGAAGCAGCATCCCACTGGTATCGGTTTCTTTAAGCTCGGCCCACAGCTGTTACCTCTCGTTTGTCCGTCAACAAATTTTGATCCATACGTGATCAATATTAAATATCTTGTAAACCACTTTGAGAGATAGCCTCCCCCATGATTTTCCATTGAATCGAGTGGAGGTTAAGAAAACGAGCGTGAGTGTTCTGTCTAGTGTTACCTCCAGGTAACTTAGCTTCGATTGATATCTGATTCTGGTGCCACATATGGATGGTTCTGTTTTTTTCTCCATGGCTACTTTTTTCTTCTGGTAAAGGACACTGGGACAGTTAGTTTGATGAAGAGCTTCAGTAACTGAAGGAGTTCATCTATGAATAGGGTTCACAAGAGAGGAGAGAATACAAGCTTCAGCGGGTTAAGGGGCTTAGAATATACCCACGTTAGGTATACCTGTCGTAAGAGGCGACTAAAATACTAAATTGATTCAAAGTGTTGTGTATCTCAACCCTATCAAGGAGTTGCCAGTACAATATATAGCTTCTCTAGCCCAATTGTCAACCTCACCTACCCGTGGCGAACGCTTTTTGATTAACAGCCGAGGCTCTGGCGACCACGAACTCCTGATGGATCTAGGGGCTGGGAGAGCAGGTTGGCCTATAAGGTTGCATGTGGTAATACCAAATCGTTCCCGGGGTGTCGGGCTAGTACCTTTATGGTGTTTTTTACCGGAACGTACCGGATCTGCATCCGGTAAAAGACCATCAACATCGATAACACTCCCCAATGCCTTCGGGGAGAGTCCTCATCACTACAGCAACAACAAAAAGAACAACAGGAGAGAATACACCCTCATTCAGGGTATTGCCTAGTAGCCACAATTGATTCGGCTGTTCCTCCCAGCAGCTCAAGACTGAATTTTTCTTCACTTCTTCTTATCATAGCTTGCCCTATAGCTTGTGATGTCGTGTTATAGAAAGCTCCCAAGATGTCAATGAAAGAACAGAGGGCCTTGTTTTTAATCTCCAAAGCCTTTTCAATTTCGTTCCTTTCCGCTGATTTTCAAAGAGAAAGTTTGTTAAGGGTGCCTTCCCCAATGATAAAATCCAAAATTTTCTCCATTGTAAGAAACGAACTAAGGTCAATTGGTCGATACGACGAGGGCAATTGCTCGGGTTTTCCTGGCTTTGGTATGAATACTTCCTTAATCTCTTTCCACCTGCCTGGAGTATAGCCGAGCAATAGAAATGAGGCAGATTATATAATATACTGTGCGAATATTAGCAACACTAATGGATACGATCATCTCTAAGCCGATTCTGAGCAGTGATTTGTATGCATATAAACAAATCAATCATTATGTCTACACATATGTCCATACAAGCAGCGGAGAGAGACGCAAAAACACATGTCTATATCTGAGATATTCCCAAAAGTAGGCAATCATCGGTGGAAGTATCACTCACATATACGCGCGCATATGGCTATAGTTTATAGCTGGTAAACAAGTAGTAAATTCAAGAAACGCCTAGAATTATACAAACGAGGAAACCGAAGAGTATAAAAGCAGCACCAGCTGAGGCATGGCAATCAGTTTGATTTAAGCAAGTTATTGGTTGTGAAGTACTTTAATAAAAGCCATTTTGCATTATTGAATATTGGAGTTCTTTATTCAACAGTTTAGCGACACTAACGTTAGTAGAAGGCTGCAAATCAGCGTAAATTCACTAAATTCTTTACAGTATATATATACTAAGTAGACTGGATAAGGCTGAGGCTATTTTGTTTATTCCCTGCTGTAACAGATAAAAATGCGCCCAATCTGGTCCTGGTAACTTTAGTGGACTGAAAGTAGTCAAAGCCCATTACTTACACTTGATAGTGATGAGCTTGCACTCACTGAAAGCAATTTTCATGTCTGAGTGGAGCTTTTCAACTTCATTCTCAAGCTCTTGCTCCGTGGTTATGGGTTTCTGTGTGCTATTTTAGGCCTCTTCCATGATTAGGGGGGAGATTCCCATTTTCTTTGTCATGTTATTTTTCTCATTCAAGTCAAAAAAGTTTATCCACCCTAATACGGTTCTTCGATGGACTAGAAGAGCACCCTCTATAATGTAGATATTTAGCATCTATCCAAGTTCAACAGAGAAAGCAAGTGGTTCGTAAGAGGCTACAAGAAATTTAGCTGGTTGGACGAATGTGGCGGCACTCGGAACCTAGATACTGAGAGCACTCACAATGAGAAAAGTTTTCATGCACGCCTTATCTACCTAACCTAAAATAGAATAACCAAAATGCGGGAGGGATCGAAATATTACTTTAAAAAAATTTCATATTTGGAGTGCGTTTTTAAAAAACAAACTTCTTGTAGAGCTAAATACCCGAAAAATGTTAAGTTTGGTGTAGGAGTCAATAATAGTGAAATAACTTTAAAAAATGTACGCTAAGAGTCACATAGTTCTTGATATTAAGAAAAACTGTATGGATCGGATAGAGCTTGCGATCAGTTTTCGAGAGATGTCCTATTCGGCTACAGACTTAATATATTATCCATAGTTGAGAACTCAATTAGGACGCCTTTTTATATACCCAGTTCAAAAATTATGGGACGGATCTCTAGGGAACATGATTATTCTAGCATTTTCTGAGGAGTAGAAGTATCAGGCATCATGGAATCCGCGGATATAATAGGAGTATACCCTATAGGCACTAAAATCTTTATTACCAGTGATAGAAAAGTATCCACCAAATCCATTTGTCGCTTATTCTTTTAAAGAGATAGCCCAACATGATCGCTCGCAGCCTACTTGTGTTCCGAGACATAGACAAACTTGCTGAGCATGGCGTTAGCAGGCAGATTCTGCTTGATAAAGTACGCTTAGGTACAATGCTAAAACAGCTGATCTACCTTCAAGCCAACGAAAGATGACTACAAACTTCAGAGTGTTGGGCATATAAGTAACGTAGCCGAAATGGCATAGGAAAAGCTTGTCATGTTAATTTTCCCAGTAAGGATACCTTTTTCATACTTATAGGAGTACAAAGGGAGCTGCTTTGTGAGTAGGCACGCAGAAGTGCTAGCGTCTGAACGTCTTATAGCTCATGCTGTAGGAGTTGTTAAGATGGCAAAGAGAAGGAAGCGGGTAATCAACACATCTACAACTTTAACAAATAAAGTAAATACTGCAGAAGAGGTATATGCGGCAGATGAGTTTTGACCAAGAAGTTTTTCGTGGCAGAAATACACTTGGAGTGTTTGCCGAATCACTGCCGAGTGCTGACCTTGGGTTTTCTAAGCGGGGTCGCCCCTCGGCAGTGTTTGGCAAGCGCTCCGGGTGTATTTCTGTCATGAAAAGCTCTCAGTGTAAACTCATTTGCCTTGCAGATGCCGTCCCGAGTCGGCATAAAACATGTAGATCCCGTCCGGCCAATTTGTATGGAAAATCAAGAGCAGCTCGACGCAAATTGGAAGAGAAGCTCGGCGTTAAATCTCTTCGGAGGTTATCGCGCTTTAAATTTCTTTATTTATATAACTGCATGGCGTTAAGTGACGCCAGCCAACGTAGACTGGGAGCTACCTTTCTAAATAAACTACACTGTAACATGGAGTATGACATAAGGAGCAAGTATTCCTTATCAGGTAGCCTTGAACACATTGTATTAGTATAAATATTATTACCATTTTTTAAAGCTTCGATGCATTTTGACCTTTATTGAGAGCTTATATGTTTTCAGAGGCTTTTGGTCTATTTAAGTACCTCTTCAGGCTCCCAAGTCCTTATCACACTTGGATTAAAAGTCAAGGATTTGACTTACTTAGGAGATATTGTAGACTAGTATGTCTGCTATAGTATCCAGTAAGAGTCAGTAGAACCCCTGTGCTCAGATTTATGAGTTTGGCTGATATGCTGTTGTTGTTATTATAGCAATAAAGACATTACTTGAAGGTTTTTGGTGGTTTTATGCTAATATTGATGGTCCTTTTCTGGATATAGAAACGGTAAGTTCCGGCAACAAGCACAATTAAGGTAAAAGCTCGACCATCCCGGAAATGATTTAATATGAACACAATGAACTTTCTAGGTCATACCGCCCCCCACCACCAAGTCTAGTGAGGAACTTGGGGAAGTCAGAGCCACACCTGCTAAAGAAACAGGATTTACAATGGCTAGATGGGGTGACCCCTTGAATGAATTTCGCTACACAACTCTTTGAGTCCCCGGCTTGTACCTTTCTTACTGGGAGTATTAACAATTTAGCTTGTCATTGCCCTGGGCATTCACTACAGTTTTGTCTGATTTGCCCCTTTTCCCAATACATAGTTTTCCTAGTGTGTGCCTTTGTAAGTCAACATTCAGTCGGTCAGATTTGGTTTTCTTGAGACAGTCTTTACTTACGTTGTTTCATTGAAAAACAACCATCTACACGTCAATGTATGCGTAACACCAGAAAATACGAGTATTTTCACGTATTCGTAACATTTTTTTTACGATAGTTACATACTTACATACAAATTACCATGTTAAAAAGGTGTCTCAAATACTTTTCCAAACAAAAATAGAAACGCTTTACATGGAAAATCGTCAATATAAACCAATGGTGCACACGAGAACTTTTCAAAGCTTCTGCAAACTATTTGGCTGTCACCTACATGTTGTGTGCGTGCAGCGACGCAGATTCAGCAAAGCAAGCAGTCAGTGAATTTTCGCTTGTACCTCAAGCAGTAAACCGCCTAAGTCAATTACATTCTTTACCCATATATGCCCAGCGCCCCATTTTTAAAACGCCTTGTATTTATAAGTTATTTAAAAATCTAGCGAAGAAGTATCAATAAATGTTTCATTTAGTTATTTTTGTGATTAGCGGCAACACCAGCACGTGCTTCGTTTTCGCCATTATCTTAGTTTATTAAAAAAAATAGTGAAGAGTGGTTGGTTTTTTGTACGATTTACTATGTTGCAAAATAAAAAGTAATGTTTTGGGATACCGGTGCTGATACATATCATCCTGGCTTTGCTAATTCTATGTCCAGAGTGAGGTTCGCGCAAATTCTAAGATATATGCACGTAAGCGACAACATTTCCTAAGTTCACAGTGATAAGTTTACAAAGATTCGGCCATTGTGGGATAAGCTAAATACCAGATAAATGACATACTTCCCGAACTATCATACGGATTCTACGTTCAAGTTTATGTCGATAACTTTTTTTACGTCTATCCGTTTGCCAACGGCGTTGAAGGAATCTGGGCAACATATTTAACTAACTCCATTTTTACTAAGTGAAATCTGTTCTGTATTTATAATTTTACTTAATAAAATAAAGGTCATAATTTTTTCTAAGCTCAGCCACTTAATACATTTTTATTGCTCTCTGGCATGACCAGCGCCCCAATTTTGGGGCGGCCTTTTTCTAAAATCCGGCTAGAGATATGAATGAAATTCTTAAAGCACTCGGATATTTGGGTCTCTTAGCACACTTGTGTTGTATAATTCACTTCAAAATTTTAGTTTTAAAAAGTTGGGATTATATGGGTTAATCATTCGCATTATGCACATATACTACTACAAAAAAAAAAATTTTCGTCTATGTTCGAATCTCTGCCTGCGTTGTGCAACACTGACGTAAACGGTTATATAATAATACAAAATTCAATTTAAGCATACAACGGGAGGTATGAGAATTTTTGGAAATTAGTTGAATTGTGGAACCTCAAGCAACAAAAGGGATACCGCAAAACGTAAACATAATTTACGCTTAGACGAAAAAACGCACTAAGTACCCACTCTTAAGTTATTCATAAATATCCCTTTTATTTAGGTATATGACTGTATGTTCTTACGTGTACATTACAGTGTCTGAGTTCGCACAAATTTTTGTTTTGCTTTTTTTCAGCCGAAAACTCATTTTCCAACTTTTACTATAAGTAATTGAATAATATAAAAGGCTTATAATATAAAAGGCTTATGTTCATTGAGTGTGTGTGAATTATGAGTGTGGCATTGTCATTCTAAGCTAATACTAATTTCACACAGACGGCTTATTGAATAATAAAGGCAATTTTCTACATTAATACGCTTATTGAGCTCAATCTTCCCTACAAAATTCGAATCTATTATTATTTCATTATTAGCTAATCGAATGCCTAATGAAGTCAAAAGCACAATGCAACTCTGTTGGCAGCGTTCCGCTTCCGTTTCCGCTTCTTAATTTTCAAAGCAAATGTCATTGTCTGCATGGCGGAACGATACAAGGTGGCCGCATCGAACAGCTGATTATAACCTTTTTTATTTGATTTGATACATCAACTACCGGCGCAGTACGAGTTTGACATTTGTCCATCGAATTTACAAGTACATGGAATTTTTTTTGTCTGTAGGTATGTCACCATGCTCCCACCTTGTATCGTTCCGCCATGGTTGTCTGTCTCATCCTTCATACTAATCGAGCAGTTACTTCTGTGTGAAAGCAAAAAATTTACGATTTCATTAGCAGGTGAAATGAAATCATTAAGTTTATGTGTAAAAACAGTATAAATATTTAATTTACAGTGGCCGCCATGAGAGTACTCCGACTACTTTACCGAAGGTTCTAGCTTCAAATCGAATATCAGTCTGGAACACAGCAACGTCGAAAGAACACGGTGGGTTTTAGAAAATTTAAATTTGTCTGCCGACCACCCGGAAAATTTTTCTGTGGGCTTATTCTAGGCGGTGTCTAGTCTCAAAAAAAGCTAACCGCGAAATCGCATATTCGGCAATTTTTTTTTTTGAGTCATTTGAACTTTTTAATTTTTTCAATTTTGTAATTAAAACTTTCATACGGGTTATTGATAGGGAAATCTATTTTAACGCAAAAATAATTATGTTTCTTTGCAAAAAATAATGTAAATATTTATTTCATGAAACGTTACATACAAAGCAAAGAGTTATTTTAAACAAAATTTACAAAATTATGCATATTTTTGTTTGAAACCACAAAAGTTCGTTAATCAGCTACTCCAATTTATTTGAATCACAAATGGCAACTATTATATTCGCAAACTGCCCTCAATAGTTAAACGACTAGAGTGTTCTAGATGAGATGTTTTAAAATGGATCTTAACCCCGTCTTTTTAAAATCTGTACATGATTCCAAAACTTGCTCTCTCCAAAAAGCGAGTCCTTTTCCATGTTTGAACAAAAGTAAGGCACGTGTTCAATTACAGCATAAACTTTAGGTGTAGTACTAATTTCCAAGTCCTCATAACTTGTTTTAAATTTATTCAAATGCACTTTGAATTGCGGGTCTAGATTATGCGAAAAGCAAGAGTTAACTACCGGACCAAAATCTTGAAAATACTGAACATATTTCATACATTTAAAGCCATGTTTTTCTGAAATTCTTCTCAAAATATCTACATTTTTAACATTTAACTTCACGACATACATGGCATTCTTTATCTCATTCATTGCTTTCTATTTCAAATTCTTTTAACGTGCTTTCATATCATTTATTTATAACGCCAAGTAAGAGATGAAGTTCCGGAGGTGGAATCAACTCTATTATTTCAATATCTTCATCAAAATCAAAGAGTGGTTTGTTTACACAATTTTTAAAACACTGAGCACGTTCTTTTTACCTCCGTTTTAATCCCAAACTCTAACATTTTTTAAGCATTCGCCAAGTGTTCTAAGCATACCGCACGTATTTAAATTGTCACTAGATACTGTACACCAAGTGCAAGGATATTTACTGGCACGACTCAAAATGCCTATTAATATATTCGATAGTTACAAGTTTGTTGCGATTTTACACTTCAATTTATCAAGCTTTAGTGAAGTCCGTAGTAATGAAACATTTTCATAATTTTCTTGAGTTGATTCAACTGTACCAGATATAAAAATATTAGAGTTTGGGAAGAAAACG
Organism: Eurosta solidaginis; assembly: GCF_040869045.1. Taxonomy (NCBI): domain Eukaryota; kingdom Metazoa; phylum Arthropoda; class Insecta; order Diptera; family Tephritidae; genus Eurosta; species Eurosta solidaginis. Next base: position 46,459,330 of record NC_090319.1, read on the forward strand.
GTGGTAAAAAGAACATGCTCGGTTTTTTAAAAATTGTGTAAACAAACCACTATTTGATTTTGATGAAGACATTGAAATAATAGAGTTGATTCCACCTCCGGAACTTCATCTCTTACTTGGCGTTATAAATAAACTTTATGAAAGCACGTTAAAAGAATTTGAAATAGAAAGCAATGAATGGGGTAAAGAATGCCATGTAGGAGGTGAAGTTTACTTCGGACAGTCTTCTTTTAATGGCAACTCCTGCAAAAAATTGCTTAAAAATGTTGATATTTTGAGAAGAATTACGGAAAAGTTTGTCGGTAAATGTATGAAATATGTTTAGTGTTTTCAAGATTTTGGTCTGTTAGTTAAATCTTGCTTTTCGCATAATCTAGACCCGCAATTCAAAGTGCATTTTAATAAATTTAAAACCAGTTATGAGGACTTGGAAATATGTATTACACCTAAAGTTCATGCTGTAATTGAACACGTGCCTTAGTTTTGTTCAAAACATGGAAAAGGACTCCCTTTTTGGAGAGACCAAGTTTTTGAATCTGTGCATGCAGATTTTAAAAAGACATGGGTTAAGTACAGTGTTAAAATATCTCATCAGGAATACCCTAGTCGTTTAACTATTGAGAGCAGTTTGCGAATATAATAGTTGCCATTTGTGATTCATATAAATTAGAGAAGCCGATTAACGAACTTTTGTGGTTTCAAACAAAAATATGCATTATTCTGTAAATTTTGTTTAAAATAATTGTTTGCATTGTATATAGGGTTACAAAAAATAAATGCTTGTATTACTTTTTGTAAAGAAACATGATTATTATTGCGTTGAAATAGATTTTCCTATCAATAACCCGTATGAAAGCTTTAATTGTAAAATTTAAAAAATTAAAAAGGTCAAATGACTCTAAAAAAAATTGCCGAATATGCGATTTCGCGGTTGGCTTTTTTTGATACTAGGCACCACCTAGAATAAGCCCACAGAAAAATTTCCCGGGTGGTACGCAAAAAAATTTAAATTTTTTAAAACCCACCGTGAGAAGCGTTATATCCAATCGAATTAGGGAATATGTATAATATCACCAAATTGGTTGAGGCCGCAACAAATAGTTCTATCGATTTCAGCTGGACGCGAGTCATATAGAAAACGCTAGAAAAAACAAGTAAGGAAGTATTAGTTTGGGTGAAACCGAGCTTTACATACCCAGCTGTTCACTTGAAATGCTGCTGTTGTTTGTTTTGTGTGCTTAGTAGTGTTGCTAGGCTGCGAAGTAATACATATACATACATATGGTTCTTTTCTGAACTAATTTTCATCTAAAAGAAGCAAAAATGATACAGACGCTAACACCAATGAACTTGAGCGGCTAATAATGCAGTTTCCCTTCAGATACGGGTATTTCCCTACTCTTTATTTTAAAATAAAGATATAACAGAACAATAAACATAAGCACACAAAAGTGCCATTGTACTAAAAAGCGTTATTACAAAAAAGGGCAGGGTTATTACCAAAATTTTCCAACTTTTACTACAAATAGCTTATTAGCTGCATCTAAGCACTTTTACAAAATCTTTTATATAAAAGAAGGCGATTTAACCGATTAAGTCCATTTTTACTGGAAAGGAAGAAGGCAATTGGGATAAACATTACAACAACTAAGGCTTGACGTAGCTGAATGCGTTTGTAACAATTTCATCTATCGCAGGAGTGCGGGTTCGACTCCCACTCTTGGGAGAAAAGGCTTTGAAGAGATTTACAAGGTATAATCGAAACAGCTGTCGCCTTGTCCATCCTGCTGCCACGTTGTTTAAGTTTTTCCCAAATTATTAAATAAATTAAAAAAAAATTAAAAATTGCTTCAAATAAATATTTTCATACATTTAAAAAAAAGCAATACGCGCAATTCCCGATTAAATCATACAAACAGAGAAAATATTTTCTGTTAACCAAATTTTTCGCCGAGTTATGGCTCCAGAAACGTAACTTACTATTTTTGTACGATATTCGAAATTAGGATGACAAAAATCATAACTTGAAAATTAAGGGATTCACATGGGAACCACACATTGGAAATGTTTGCATACCTCAATAATGTATGTATATCGGTGCATACAATGAAAAACCAAAATAAACTAAAAAAATTGTTTTTTATTAGACAGAATTTTTGCGAAGCAGTTTAATTCTCATGAAATTCAATATTAAGTAACGGGCAATTTTAACATATCTGAAGTAATGGCTCCATGCTTCGCCTTGGGAGATTTCCTTAAGTTAGAAATGTATGGATCAGACGAAATTAGAAGTCCATTTAGTAAATCGTTGTTTGTTTTGGTTAGAGAATTTTTTCGCGTGAACTCCAATCTGTAGCGTTTATTGTCCTTATTTCTCGATTCTTGGGCTTCTCCAGTAATTGACCAATAGGAAGTATGAAGTGATCATGACCATGACAGAGTACTTTATGCACCGTAACTGGCATATAATACCATGGATAAAGTTTTAAATATAAATCCATAGTTTCAGTCGCATAAAGATCAAACGCCTCTGCATCAATGGAATATCCCGACGCTAAGCATTCTAGTATCAGATTAAATCGTTGCAACAGCTCCAAATTTATTACGCTTATTTCTGCTGACTTTTCTGAATTTCTCAAACAAACGTCTAGCGGTATTGCCGTCATTTGTACATATATCCACATGATTGCTTTGGCATATCTACAAATAACCCCATTTCCGATCTATATTTCTCCTGAATTATAGTTTTTCTACGCTGTACCTTGCATTTATTTTCTGATCCCCGAATTTTCCATGATTTAATTTGCAACCTATAAGCTATATGCAACAAACATTCCATAAATCTTATCCACGAGTGTAACGGTGACAAGCCAAATTCTTCTATTAATTTTTCCTACAAATTGTTGGGACGGGACCTACATGTTTAATGCCGACTCCGAGCGGCATCTGCAAAGCAGATGAGTTTTCACTGAGAAGATTTTCATGGCAAAAATACACTCGGAGTATTTGTCAATTCACTGTCGAGGGGCGACCGCGCTTAGAAAAACTTTTTTTTTCTAATTTAAAAAACTTGTTTCTACATTTTTGATGTTTTTTTTACTCAGGGCGTGAACCCAGGATATTCGGTGTGATAGGCGTGGCCCCACGGCGGCCGCCCTTGCGCGCATGAAAATAACGCCTGTGGTCTGTCAGAGGGTTTATTTCGTTTTATTGAGGTGAAATGGAAAAGTTTTAGTCAACGGGACTCAACGGTTAAATCTTTAGAATATCAAGTTGTCTATAATTAAGTTATATGGAAACATACTGCTGACTTAAATGAGATTATTGACGATCTGGAAAAATATAATGATGTTGCGAAAGAGTATGTGCGAAGCTTGTAATACGAAAGTTTGGAATTGATGGTATACGGTACCAAGACCTAACATATGCCTATGTTAAACAAGCGTAGAAGTGGACTGATTGAGAAAAAAGACTTGGTTGGGGTAAAAATATATAGCGGCAGAGGTTTTACAGTAATGATGCTTAAATAAATCAGAGCTTTTAGATTAACCGGATTGCAAAAAAAAAAAAAATTTGGCCCATCAGAACGTTATTTGGCACAGCTCTATCGAACTGTAAAAAGTTCTTTTATTTCCTCTCCCCTCTTAGTTTACTACAACCGGCTTATTTTATTTCCCTTTCATACTTCTGTAAATCTTCCCGCTTTTTTCTGCTACTCTTCCCGCTCTTGCTCTTATCAAGGTCAAACTTTCATTACTACTCGAAATTTTGTCCTTATTCTTTAACTTTCTGTTAGATTCTTTTTATTTTTTATCTCAAGCCGTTAGCCTTATTTTTATTTTTACTATATTTCTTCATCTTCCTCTTGTTCTCTTTTCTTTTCCGTCTACCCTCCAAATTCTTATTCTTTTTATTCCCATTGCCTCTGTTTTTTTCATGTCTCTGTTTCCATTGAGCAGTTAGATCGAGCTTGACTGTTTCCGCACACTACATTACTAACTTAGTAAAACAGTAGTAAAATAGTTCCATCAGTACTACTTTAAAACTGATGGCCGGATTATGGGTGCCGTAAAATTTTTATTGTTGTACTACTGACTTCACCTGTCTGATTTTATTGCGTCATGCTCAACGAAAAAAAGCGAGAACAAAGAAGGCTCTTAACTAAGAATATAGCATGTTACACCGAAGTAATGCGACAGCTGTACCGTGGGGGGGGGGGGGGGGGGGGGGGGGGAGGTCGGCTTCATATGCAGAGGTTTTTAGTCCACAAACATACGGTTGTTACGAAGGCAACAAATGGTAGTACATTTTCCATCGCAACACGCAAAAAGGAAGCTCTAATTTCTTTTTCTTGATATATTTAACCTCCATTTTTATTAAGTCAGTGGTTTCCTTAGCAAACATTATTTGAATAGGACGAAAATGTCGAGATGAGTTCGAAGCAGGATTTTGGTATAGTATCAACTTCTCTCCTTTAAAATTATTCACATACATTTGAATCGAAACAAGGGATATGCTAAATAAGTTTTCATCACTATTACGCTAGTCTGACCAATTTTGCTTATAAAGGCTCTGATTTGCACCATCGCATCCCAATTTAAATAAAATTTGCAATTCATTGCCAGTAAATGAGTCTAGGTTCGCTTCTAAAACATCATTACATGAAGTACACAACCTTACTATCGTGTGATCTATCAACGACTGTAAATTTATTTCAGCGAACGATTCCGTCACTGTTATGTTTTAAGGGTAGCAGCCCAAAAACGCTCATATGAGGGAAATAAATTAGGGCATATATGCTTGGTATATTGTGTAAGGTCATCCTAAGTATACGAGCAATATAATATAAAGGCAACCTAATCTATGGTCAATATAATACAACGGTTAGGCTGACCCTACCTTAGTAATTACTCCTACGAAATACATCATCTCTGCACATGAACGGAATAATAATCAATTGGCAACCCTTACTCAATGTCAGCGACAAAAGGGCAGTTTAGATTTGAACAACGCGCCGTGAACAACGTCGGTTCGGCAACGGGCAGGGAAATCATTCTAATACTCATTTTACTTTCAATAAATAAAACCATTTAATTAATTTCATTTAAACACACATATTTTCCTATATTTAACTTTAAACTTTAATAAACATGAATTGTTAGTTATAATGTGCTAATGTGCATAAACCGGCAGCGTTTTTATTTAATCGGAATCCAGAAAATCCTGACAACCCGAAAGAGCTTGAATAAAGACTCTTTCAATTGCTTAAGCAACCGATATTTGTTTATTGATAAATCTAAATCCAAAATCATCGCTAACGCCTCATCAGGCGAAAGTGTCTCAATCTAATTGCTCGCTGTTCTTAACTTTTAAATAGCATTTCCCCTTTCTGGAGATGCGAAAGCAAACTCTTTTACTATCACTGCTGAACTTCTCTTTTCAGCTGCTAAAAGTAATTGACTACTGTCAATGTTTTCTGCAAGTTTCTTAAATTTTCTTTCTTTACTTCTTTGACTGCAATCATCGAAGCTTATTGCAGGTCGACCTCTGGGCTGGCTTTCCTTCACAGCAATATTTGTAAATGAAGAAAATTCGATTGTAACTGAAAGCCATTTATCATTATCATGCAAGAATCGAGGTTTTACTCTGTACGCTTTTGCCCATTTCCCTTCAAATTTTGAACATAAACGGGAGGAAAAAGGTTTAAGTCTATCAAAATCTATAGTTGTTGTTGATCCGCTACTAAAATTCATAGTTATAAAGTTACATATTTTCTCACATCTATCTTGTTTAAGGTTAAATAACCATATATTAAACAAAATTCTATGCGATATTTAAGAGTCGCTCATATTAAATTTTTATTTTCTCACAAAAGTGCAAGTATTTGCAGAATTTTCTTTCTTATTTTTAAAAAGAAATATATGTATGTTATATATGTGTTCCTTGTTGAGGTGGGTGTTGGTGCAGTCAGAAGATCAGGACCACTGAAAATTTAATTTTATTAGGAATCACTTGCAAAATCATGCACTGCGTTTTTCATCTGTAAACAGCTACCTTTACTCAGCATACAAAAATATAAAAAGTTCAACCAGAGAATATATTAAGTTATCTCCACTGAAAAAATTTTTAAAATATGTTTATTACTTTCATAGTTATGGACTACTAAATATTGCACTAGCTGCGTTCGCACTAAGTGTGTTTTTGTTTGTTTATTTTCCCTCCCATTCGCAATACCGCTAAAAATGTATAAACAAAAAACTAGTCGCAAATATGCTTTTTCTGATATATCTTGACATTCTTTTTTGTAATGAAGTAGCCAGATGAAAAAAACGAATATCAAAAAACCATTTTTGTCGTCTCAAATTTGGAGATCGAACACTGTGCGACCCTTTTTAAAGTCACTTATATAAAAGTGGGCATGGTCCTTCACCAATCTTATACATATTTACTAAGAATATATCCTGCTATAAGGAAAATGTGTGTACCCTATTTTATTACGATACGTTAATTTTTCTTCGAATTATGGCTCCCGAAACAAAGAAAAAATCTTAGTCATAAAAGCGGCGGTGTCACACCCATTTTAAAAAATTTTATTGTTTCCCAATTTAGTGATATAATTCAATTTAGAAAGTAAAATTCTATTGCTACAAAGCTCTTTTTCGCTAATATATAGCTTACTATTTTCGTCTACGACCCTTTTAAAAATCTTTTATATAAAAGTGGGCGTGGTCCTTAACGAATTACGTTAATTTTTCTTCACAGCTTCCCTATAGCAAAGGAAACCTCTCTGCCGAATTTTGTTACGATAGGTTTAACGGTTTTTGATTTATGATTAACAATATTTGTAAAATTTATTCTATCACAAGTGGGAAGTGCCACGCCCATTTTAAATATTTTTAAATTTTTATCAAGAGTCTCAATGTCAGTCCATACGTCAAATTTCAACATTCTAGGTATAATATTTACTAAATAATCAGGTTGTTTGTGTTTTCCAAAATGATATATATATATAAAAAGTGGGCGTGGTTATACGCTTTATATGATTTTGAGAGACAGAACACCAAATGCACGAGCAATACTCAAGTATTGCACAGACCAGCGGTGTGTAGAGAGTCTTAATATGGTACGGGTCATCAAACTCATAAGCCCACCTTTTAACAAATCCAAGTACACCCAACGCCTTTTTGGTAAAAGGTGAAATAAGCATGTTAAAACTTAGTTTCGGATCAAAAAAGACACCTAAATCATTTGCAATAGGTATACGCTCCAAAGGAATGCCATCTAGAGTATAAGAATTTAAAACTTGGTTCGCACGGTGAAATGTCATATGATTACATTTAGAGCAATTTAAAACTAGTAAATTTATTGAGCACCAACATTGGAACGAGTCTAAATAGGCCTGGAGAAGGTATAGGGAACCCGCTTAGGCAGGAGAAAAGCAGAGTTTCACATCATCCGCATACATTACGGTATGGGAATGCAATATAATCTGTGGTAAGTCGTTTATGAACAGGGTAAAGAGCAAAGAACCTAGGTGACTTCCTTGAGGTACACCGGAGGAAACTCCGAATGATTCCGAGAGATTACATTTGAACAGGACTTTTCGGGACCTGTTAGAAAGATAGCTAGTCAGCTAAATTAAAAGGCGAAACGGAAAGCCCAATAAATCGAGCTTATGAATTAGTGGCTCATAGTTGACGGTAACGAACGCTTTACTGAAATCAGTGTAGATGACGTCAGTTTGCTTGTTAGCTAATCCTTCCATAACTATAGACGTAAATACGAGCAAGTTGGTAGTGGTTGACCTTTGACGTATGAAGGTATAAAAATCAACAAAATGTTAGAAAACACGGGACACTCTAATGTGCTTGACTATACACATCAGAGAAGTATTGAAGCTCTCAGTATTAATATTTAAAGATACTTTGTTTGCAGATTCGTATGATACAATGATCACAAAATTTACCCATTCCATAACTCTTAATGTTCATCATCATCTAAATATTTGCTTTTTCTTTGAAATTGCGATATGTCTCTTCATTGAAATGGGTAATTGCATTTTGAAATTCAGTACTTAACACTTACTTCAAAGAAAGATAAATATTGACAAAGCAACGGCATACATACATATGAATGTGCATATCGAGCAAAATATTCCTCCTAAAAATGGTTTTGTAATTTGTTTGACGAAATTTTAGGTAATTACACAAATTGAGGTGAACATCTGTGAGTATTTCTGTTTTTGTTGTTGTTTTATTAACAATAAACAAACTCACCGAAAATTTTGTTATTGATGGTCCTTTACCGTATATAGATTCGGTATGTTCCGGTAACAAGAATATAAGACCACATTAAAACTTGAAGGCCAACCCGTTCCCCATCCACTAGTTTCATGAGGAACTTAGGGCCGCCAGAGCCTAGCCTGCTTAAAATATGTATGATAAATTCATGTTTTTAACAGGATTCCCCTCGCGTAAGTGAGGTTGACAATTAAGTTGCGGATTCTCTGAAGCTATAAAACTTGTTATTGTCTTTATCAACACCTTGTATCACGTGTTTCTGTAGTAGTAAAAATCTAGCAAAAAAGTAAAGTTTTGAATGAAAAAAATTTTAAAAGATGTTAATCGAATATGTTTTCCACTATCAGACTAGGTATTGGTCGCATAAGTTCGCTAGTGAAGACGATGTTGAAGATTAATCAAACATAGTAAATTACTAAAAACTTTTTTTTTTGCCAAGCTCCCACAAATCGTCCATATACACAAAAAAGTGAATACGTGCATATATGTATAGTAATATTTCTCAGGGATAAGTGAGAAGTAATAATTCTTAGACATAATTAAAAAGTAAAGTTAATATTAATCCAGACAAATGTATATCTATAAACCAAATTTCAGGCAAATCGAACGGTGAAAAGAATTTGCTCGAATAGATTGGTCTCTGGTCTACTTCCTGGAAAGAAACTTCACAGAAACATTAACTATGTTGCTGTGAAGCTATGCTGCGAATTTGAATAAATTTAGCGAATTAATTTCGGAGTCCATAGGCTGCATACAATCATATGTACATACTTCTTTATATATTATATAGATAGATTAAATCTCCTTAGTGCACAAATATTAGCATTTACATATCTACATACATACATACGACTGCTTTGGAACATTATGTACGACGGAGTATTGCGCCTCAAGGTACCCAATGGGGTGAAAATTATCGCCTTCGCGGACGATATCGCGTTGGTAATCTCGGCAAGCACCTAGGTGAAATATGCGCCAAATCTAATACAAGCATAGCGATGGTTCAATCGTGGCTTACGAAAAATGGACTGCAGCTGGCGGAACAAAAAACAGAGGCTGTACTCATATCAAGTAGGAAAAGGGTGGAGCAGGTCACTATAAGAATCGGCCGCCATGACATCGACACGCTGCCTGCAATAAAATATTTGGGGTTGTGATAGACAGGAGGTTGTCATTCAAAACCCACTTAGAGTATGCCAATGGAAAGGTAGCAAAAACCGGAGAAGCATTATCTAGGATAACGATAAATGCAAGAGGACCAAAGCAACGACGGCGTCAACTTCTGGCTGGCGTTGTAAAAAGCCAAATACTTTACGGGGCGCCTGTTTGGCATCAGGCCACGGAGTATAAATCATACTTCCGCGGGGTAAAGTCGACTTACCGCCTGTGTGCACTACGCGTCTGAAGCACCTTTAAAACTGTCTCTGACGACGCAGCACTAATCATCGCAGGAATGTGTCCTATAGACATATTAGCAAAAGAAGCAGCGACGATTTATCGGGATCAAAGCTCACGTGACGGAGCACGAGAGCTAAGCGTGCAGAACTGGCAGCTCAGGTGGAATGCCTCAACAAATGGACGCTGGACACACCGATGTATCCCAGATATTAATACATGGATATCTAGAAAGCACGGAGAGGTAGATTTCTACCTCACACAGTTTCTGAGTGGTCACGGATGCTTTAAGGAATACTTGCACCGATTCAATCACGAGCCTAACAACATATGCGATCACTGTGGTGGCGATACAGTGGAAGATGTTTACAATGTATTTTTCGAGTGCCCTAGTTTCTATATCTCGAGATGCAAACTGTGCAGAATATTTGGAGAGGATTACACTCCTGAAATAATTGTTGGGTGTATGCTACAAAGCAAAGTAAAATGGTCCGCGGCATACGATGTAATAGCGGAAATAATGAAGTGTCTACGAAGTCTTGAAAGGCTACGGCGCAGCAGCAAACATTGAACAGTCGAGTTGTGTGGGTGGAGAACAAACTGCAAAGGTCGAGGGGGTCGAGCGGAGCACGTATTGGATGAAAGGCCTCCGTACAATTAGCGGCGTGAGAATGATAAAATAAGAAAAGACCGTAATATATGTAGGTAATGTAATAGTGAACCAGGCGACGGATTGGAGACAAGGCCTCTTCAACCGTCCGAATACTGCCCCAGATGAAGGAATAAAGCACGGATTGGAGACACGGTCTCTTCAACCGTGCGACCAAAAGCAGTCAACATACAAGCAACGACAAACCTGCGGATTGGAGACAAGGCCTCTCCAACCGTTGGAAGTACGAGAAAAGCCCCGTAACGTATTGTGGGGAAAAAAAAACCTACCAAAATTAAATGAAAACAGAAAAAACCTATTGAAATTAATGACACAAAAAAAAAAAAAAAAACTAAAAAAAAAGACAAAAAAAAAAAAAACCCTACAATACAAGTAGTCGAACGCACAAGCATGCCATTAGCACTATATGCACAGTGTTTAAGGTACGCTTGGAAATCTTCGTAGAAGTGGTATGTGTCAAGCACATTTAGGTAGTAAGCAGGGCGTGCCAGTCCCAGCGTTAACTATACCGCGGGACTATCTAAGTACAGCAACGTGACCCCGACAGACGTAAAGCTTATTGCTCAACCTACCCGACGGAATACTTGACGGTAGTACCGGGGGGTAAATGGTACTCGGACGGTAGGAGGTTTAGTGCGGTTAAAGTCCCACACTGACTATGAGGCTTTCGCTGCTTCCTCCTCGTAAAAAAAAAAAATACATACATATGAACATACCAAAAAATAATAGAACTTGTTTTTCAAGAGATGTATGCATTTTTAACCATTAACATGCATAAATATGTGTTTATCTCCAGCTGATATGAAATGAAAATACATATGTACATACACATATTCATACATACCTACAAATGCAGTCCCGAAGTAAAATAACACTAGAGAATACTGCCTATTTTCACCACTCGATCTAATTCAACAAGTATATATGTGACGCATAATGTGATATGGTGAAAGTCCCACTCAAAGCAAATTTGCACGTACAGATCACAGTGATCAAACACACGAACTACTGTTCGTTATGCGCTCGCAAAACTGAGTTTTAATCTGCTACTTTTGCGTAACGTTTTTCAAGAGTTTACCCTATTTATTTTTTCATAACGAGACTAAAGAGGTGTAACTTCAAAAATTTCATTTTGCTTTAGATGGCTTAGGTCTATCTTGTTATTTTTATGTCAGCAGCGCTTCACCACATTTAATGGAACTATACACACGTTGTCTTCATAGTCCTCGAACAGTCCAAGGAAACTAACAGTTTCAACAGGGGTGGACCAAAGGAAAGTTGCCGTTAGAGATGTAGGAAACATATTCCACTGTCTGCTCAGCATTTCGTTATGTTATTAAAGTTAAGTTTATTTGCTGCATCATATAGCCATAATAAGATAGCCCACGGCAATTCTCATTGCAGCATTTTGCCCGGGCTGCAGCCTTTTCCATACCAGGCGACAAGATTGCTGACGCGTAGCACATGAGCCGCGGTCAATAAATTTGTAAGTGGTAAACAACGTTTCTTCGTCTTTTCTCCAGCAAACGAATTAACGATTGTGTTGTGGCTATGTTTTTTGGATACAATTTCGGCGACATGCACCTTTAAGGTGATATTTGGGTGATAGCTTCGGTCGGTAGTGTAACACCATCAACCTGAACGTCCAATATTTGCCTTGTCTGTTCCTTCCACGTCATCAAAAGAGTGGCCGTGGATTTGGTTGGTGATAGTTTCAGATTACGCTAGGTGAAGAAACCAGAAAGATTGGGGAGTTGTTTATTCTGGATTCTGCTGCCATGATTGTGCAGTCGTCAGCGCAGAAATTTAGCAGAAGCGTGGTACCACCCTGTAGAACGCCTTGCTTAATTCTCTTAGGTTTTGAGGCTTCGTTCCGAAATTGAATCGATGCTTGCCGACCATCCAGATAATTTTCGGTACGTCTTTTTAGACAAACAAAGATTGAACATTTCCGGTCTTTGAGTATCGTACCGCGTTTGACTGTGTCAAAATCTTTTGACAGGTGACAATGGTGCTTGCTATTCACATTTGCCAACACTTCACAAACGAGCGTTGACTCCAAAATAACGAAACGAATTACATATAACCAACATTGAACTCTTACAAGATGAGGTTTCCATCAAAAGCAGTTTGGTCAGCGAACACTCACTATTCACTGACCGGTCTAAAACGAAGTGCGGTGTTGGTGCTGGGGTCTTCTCCAAAACAGCTAAAAGTCGCTCTCTCAGTCCGTCTTCTGGGCATATCTTGCTTCCCAAAGGAGATCCCTATGAATTGTCATGAGGTATGCATATTCTCAGACAGCCAAGCAGCGCTCATTGCGTTGGATTCATGATTTGCATTCCTTAAAAACGTCGATAAATGTCAGAAAATGCTGAACGATTATTAATTTTACATGGGTAGCAAGTCACAGGAATATAGACGACAATGAAAAAGCGGATGAACTTGCAAAGGCAAGTGTATCATAAGACACTTTTAAAGAAGTCACGGTGCATCGGACACTTTCATCAATGAAGAGTGACATTCTTATTATTTTAAAGAAAACGTCACTTTGATACTCTACGGATACCTGGAAAATTACCAAGCTAACATGGTCTGACTAAAACATGGAAAGAACAGATCTCTGCTTAAAATGTCTAGAAAAGAGATATTCGGAACCACAACCACTATTACAACACCGGCCGTACACGCAAAGAAAATGGGAATCCCCTTTAACGCCAGATGCAGTAGTTGTTTTGTGAACGGTTTTATGGAGACGGTCACATATTTCCTCTGCGAGTGCCCAACATTGGCGAAAATGGCGTTCAGAACTCCAGGTAGTTTTGTATTGCCTGACATGGGGGCGCTGCTGGTATGCTCCATAAAAGACAACAAAAGGTTTACTGATTTAACCAAATGCTTTGAGTAAACACACGGGGTACATTGAGCAATTGGTTCTATGAAAATCTGCATCAAAATGATGACTAGAACGCTTCAAGGGTCGGGCCCAACCATCCCGGGAAACTCCTCTTTGGTAATATGGTTTGTCTGGTATAAATACTGCATAACCAATTACGGCTTTAGTTCCTTTAAGACGGTGGCCGCTGTAGTATCGTATACCGCCTACCACACCGAAAATCCTTGGCTAAATATAAAAATTTAAGAAAACAAATGTTTCAATTGGAAAAGTTTTGATTTGACAAACAGTCCTAGTGTAATCTTGCCACAAACAGCTTCTGAGCGAAAACTAATTTACTTGCCGATGTCTTTGGGAATTTGCGTTAAACATGTCGGTCCCGTAATTTGTAGAAAAAATTAAAAAGGAGCACGACGCAAATAGGAAGATAAGCTCTGTCTCAACTATCTTCGGAAGTTATCGCGCATTTTATTCTTTAAAACGTGTTCCATTACGAAAGCTTAGTTCTTCCTTTCTTCAAACTTTTTCCAAAATACTGTGACTCTGCTGCTTGTTAATTTTTAGGCATGTATGAAGCTCGCCCAGACAGCCCAGGACTGTTCTAATTCTTACCACAGAAGTAAAAGTTTAGTTGTTGCACTAAAGGAATAACCTCTGAATAACATTGATTATCTGGTAGGGCTACTTACCAGTTCTACTTGAGAACTAAACTGTGTCTTATTCAAGTGATGAGCTAATAAACATACCGTTACAAGTTTTGTGGAATTCTGACTATTTATACAATTTCTGATAACGTTCGAATCGCTGAACTGTCGAATAAATAACTCCAATATCCAGTATTGCAAAATGGTCTTTATTTGGACTATTTTGGCAGTAGTATTTCACAATTATACTTCACTAATCGCGTACTTAAATCAAAAGTGATTGATTATCGCTTGCATAGCGCTACTTTTATACTCTCGGTTACCTCGTACGCCCATTTCTCCTAAGGTGTAGACGTTTCACAAACATGCCTTCTAGAACAGCAGTATCTAGTGCCTGGTTATTTAGCTATATACATTTATATCTGTAGTTTATGTTTTTCTTCTAGCCATATGCGTGTGTATGTGTGAGTAACAACTTCTGCTCTGCCGGCTACACGCATGTATGTGAAATAATCTCTCTGCTTCAAGCTGCTGGCTATGTATATGGAATATTCTTCGTTGCCTTGTACATAAATGTGGCTGCTTGCTTTAATATGTACATGCACATAAGTGTGGCTGCTTGCGTTATTGTTGTTGTACTTTTATTAAGTAACAGCATAGCGATGTATAGAACTGCAAATATTCGCCACAATACCAAACATACAAACATACAGACCGACAGACGAAAGTTCTAAAAATCGTTGATTTGGGTTTCCCTATACATTTTTCTAAACCATATCTAATGTACAAACATCTACTTTACACAATTTTATTATCCGTGGAGATTTTCTGAGCTGCCCCTTGTCAACTCATACCGAATTCAGTACCAGGTGTTGTTATCCTAACAGCTGTTTGCTTCTTCTTGAAAATGTTCCATACAACGCCTTGTGCAACAATATGTCAGTTAGTCGAAATCAATGAAAATTTCCTTTGACTTGACATACTTCTGCACGGCGAATTGGTTGAATTCGCTTTGCCATCAACTGGTGTATACTCGCCTTGCCATGTTGACCCCAACACCGTGGAAACTAGTCACAATTCAATACCCAATCTAATTCTTAAACAAGTAAAGGTGTCTAAGTTCGGGTGTAACCGAACATTATATACTCAGCGTGAGCTTCAATTGCACATTTCATTTCAGAAAAATTACTTTTCTACGCAACACGTGGCACCGCCCGTTTAAAAAAAAAAATATCACCCCATTTCCTCTTACAATAAAACTTGATAAGTGAAATATCATTGATTCGAAACTGTTTTTTGCTAAGTTATAGCTTATTATTCTAGTCTACGACGCTTTAAAATTTGTTTTATATCTAAGTTGCCGTGATCTTTAACCGATCTTGTCCATTTTTTCTAGAAATATATCCTGCCCTAATACCTGTCTGTGTACCCAATTTTATTACGATTCGATAATCTATCTTCGAGTTATGGCTCCCGAAACGTAGAAAATTGCTTAGTCATAAAAGGGGCGGTGCCACGCCCATTGTTTAAATTTGAAGTGTTTCCTATTTATTGTTATAAATCCACTTGGAAAATGATATACCATTGATATAAAGCTCTTTTTTGCAAAGACATAGCTTATTTTATGCGACCCTTTTCAAAATCTTCTATATATTAAAGTGGGCGTGGTCCTTAACCGATTTCGTTAATTTTTCTTCAAAGCATTCCTTATAGTAGAGGCAACCTCTCTGCCGAATTTTGTTACGATAGGTTTAACGATTTTTGATTTATGATTAAAAATATTTGTAAAATTGATTTTATCACAAGTGGGCGGTGCCACGCCCATTTTAAAAAATGTCTTCAAATTTGTATCAAGAGTCTCAATATTAGTCCACACGTCAAATTTTAACATTCTGGGTGTATTATTTACTAAAAAATGTTATATATATAAAACTAGCAGACCCGGCAGACGTTGTTCTGCCCTAAATTTGGTATATCTGCATACATTTTAATAAGTTTTTCCGTCTAACTCTGCCCTTGCCCCTCTACATTTTTTTTCTAATCTTTGTATTACCTCCTTATTTTTCGCTTCATCTCTCTCCATCTTCGTCTCATTCTATCTCTTTCTCAGTCTCCTTCTCTCTTTCTTCTTCTCTCAAGTTTTTCTCATTCTTCTTCATATCTTATTGCCAGTCCCAGAGGGTGGTGTTTATTTTGTTCCAGTCCCATTCCGAGTCTCAGCCCCAGTCCCACTCCGAGTATCAGTTTCAGTCACAGTCCTAATCCCAGTCCCATGTCCGTCTCTGGTCTACTTCCCAGAAAAAAGCAAACGTAAATAATAATATAGGCAAATTTATATACCAAATGTCAGGCAAATCGAATAGGACGTATGTAAATAGGTATGTGGGTATTATTAATTCATGTCTTTATTCCGGCTTCGCATGCATATTTATCAGTTTTGCCAGGTTGATGCGACTAAATCGAATATCAAAATGAAAATTACTTAAAAGCTCCCAGCAACAGCTTTCATTTGATATCCAAAATACACGCACATTCTAGGGATATCCGGGTCCACGTTTTGGCCTATATCTAGAGACCCTAGTCACCGATAGTTATGAAAACTACCCTATACTTAAGCGCTCATCAACAGCTTTCATTTGATATACATATTGTATAAACACATTCCAGGGGTGCCCGGGTCCACTTTTTGTCCTATATCTCGAGGCCCTAGTCACCGATAAGTATGAAAACTACCCTGTACTAAAGCACTCTTCAACAGCTTTCATTTGATATCCATATTGTATAAACACATTCTAGGGGTACCTGGGTCCACATTTTGGCCTATATCTCGAGACCCTAGTCACCAATAGGTATGAAAACTACCCTGTATTAAGCACTCATCAGCAGCTTTCATTTGATATCCATATTGTATAAACACATTCTAGGGGTACCCGGGTCCACGCTTTGGCCTATATCTCGAGACCCTAGTCACCAATAGGTATGAAAACTACCCTGTACTAAAGCACTCATCAGCAGCTTTCATTTGATATACATATTGTATAAACACATTCTAGGGGTGCCCGGGTCCACTTTTTGTCCTATATCTCGAGGCCCTAGTCACCACCTGGTCCACTTCCGGGAAGAAAAATTATCCGAAATTTTATTCTAGATATAACGCTACCTAAATACCAAATTTCAGGCAAATCGGATCGCTAGTTTAGAATAAATCGGTCCCTGGTCCACTTCCCGGAAAAACACTTTTCACAAACACTCTCCGGGTTCCGGGTAGTTTCGGAGTCCATAAGCCTCATACAAGCATACAAACATACACACATACATCCTATTTTATATATAGATCACCCGGCTAGATCACCCGATTTCGCTCATTTTCAATACCAATCTATTATGGGTTCAGATAAGCTCGTGTACCAAATTTGGTGAACGCATACATACATACCACGGTTCTATTGAATAATTCTTTATTGCATAATTTATTATACTGCCAATGCTATGTCATTCAACATCAACAAGTCGCAATCAGTAAGAGCTGCTAGTGAAGTGTTACAAAAGTGTGAACGCAGAACCGCAGATCGAGTGTATTGCAGGCAAATGCCAAAAGTAAATGCTTGCAGATAAATAAAAGAAAGCAAAATAATGCAAACGGTTAAAGAATGAAACAACGATATTAGTTGTGTATTGTGTGATAAGCATGACAGTTGCTTTTTTTGGATTGAAAAAAAAATTTTTAAATAATATAAAATAAATCAAATTGTGTTCAGGAAGAATGAGACAAGGGATAAGGATGTAAAATAAATGCAAGTATTAGCATAAAAACGCAATAAGGCAAACAACAAAATACCATAAAGCAGTCATGCTCTAGGTCGTTTTTTGGCGTTGCTCGACTCTCATTTACAGGTTGTTGTTGTTATTGTAGCGATAAGGCCACTCCCCTAAGGCCCGCTACGTTTCGGTAACAAGAACCATAAAGGTACTAGCCCAACAATCTCGGGAACGATTTGGTATGACCACATGAAATCTTCTAGACGATACCGCCCTCCCATCCCCTAGATCCATCAACAATCTCGGGAACGATTTGGTATGACCACATGAAATCTTCTAGACGATACCGCCCTCCCATCCCCTAGATCCATCAGGGGTTGACATAGCCTTGGCTGTTAATTAAACAGGATTAGCCACGGGTAGGTGAGGTTGACAATTAGTTTGGAGAAGCTATATGTTGCGCTGGCAACCTCTTGAGAGTGTTGCGCTACACAACCCCTTGAATCAGTTTGGTATTTTAGTCGCCTCTTACGACAGGCATACCTACCGCGGGTACATTCTAAGACCCTAAACCGCTGCGGTCGTAGTGCTAGCTTATTCCTATAACAGTGGCTTCAGGTATCGACTGGTTAGCACCGTAAGAACATTGTTGGTTGGTTTGTGTTCTCCCCGAATACCATAAATTCCAGTTCAAGTGGCGCACTAGGTACCATTTTGATGCACATTCTAATGGAACCCATTTCTGTCATAATAAAACTCTCTTTCTTAGACCTATTTTGTAGGTAACCTATTCACCTACTAATGTAATACAGCTAGCGCTTCTTCGTTATCTCACAGGTTTGAGGAGTACCAGTTGAAAACTGCTCACTTCTTGAATCTGCTTTTTTCTTTTGATGTAAATGGATGATGCATATCGACCGCCTTGCAGTATCGCCCAGGGCTCCTGCCTTGTCTGCTTTCTCGTTGCGATCAATGTTCCTGTAACAAAGTATCTAAATAAGGCTTAAGTTTGCGAAGTTAACTAGAGCTTGAAGCTACATTTTTCAGTTACTCACAGCCTTAGATGAAGTTAATGGGGAATTAAAGCGCCACGAGTGCTGCTTGGCTATATCAGTAATTGCATTCCTCGCGTCCCGTTACCGAGTTCTCTGACTGGAGGGTATACGTCCTTTCTATACCCATAAATTGCTTCGAGAAGATACTAGCAAGGTTTTGATACCTTATGATGCTCACAGAAAACATTCGCTCCCACATCGCAGTCCATTTTGAAAACATCATTTGAAAGTGGAATACATCCCTAGTGCAAATTTTACCCCTCCAAAGGCTGCCCTATATACTCTATTCATCTTTTCCTTTGATCGTCTATAGCCAGCCCCGTGCTATAATTTCATATGTTAGTAAGGGTCTGATGACAGCCGTATACAGCAACATCATAAGTTTCGGTTTTAGATCCCAGTTTTAGCTAACGATTCTTTCACACGAGTTCAAGGCTATACATGCCTTTCCGACCCTACGTTCAGTGTTAGATTTCTAGTAAAGCTTGCTGTCCTGACGTCGAAATAAATGACTTTTGAAGTTAAAGTCAAGATAGTACTATTTGAGAAAGTAATCGTAACTGTGGTATTTAGTTCTTACTAGTATACAATACCAGCTCCGTGACATTAAAAAAATTAAAAGCTAAAAATTTCTTCAAATATATGTTTTAATAGATTTAAAAGCAATGAGGACAAACCCCACATTCATACAGTATCATCTCTGCCTTAGGTTAGATTAGGTTAAGAGGGCGTGCTTGCCTTTTACCCACACTTCCACTCGGAGAAATTTGTGTCCATTGTAAGTGACTTATTGAAGCCAGATAGTAAGTGCATGGTGGCGGCACATTCGTTTAACCCCATTACCTCCTAGTGGTCCTCAACGCACCACTTGCTCTCCCTGATGAACCCAAGAAGATACGAGACAACCACCTTCTCAATCTCTGCCAGGCTATCGGAGAACCGTGAGCCCAGAAATCTGAGACTTATTATTTGAAGCGCCGGATATCGGCACAGAAAGTGGTGGGTCGAATCCTCTTCTTTCTCACCCTGACAGCTTCTTCAGAGGGAGATTGTTCGTATTCACCACCGTCGGAGCATTGGTGCGACAGCGAAATGACCTTTGGTGACACCCGTAAATATCCTCGCCGCAGACTTGTTCAGTTTGAGAAGGAAGCTGGCGCCTTTCCTATCCAAGCATGGCCATATGGACCTTGAGACTTCGCAATCAACTCTTTTGGTACATAGTAAGTCCACTGCCCTGTTCACATATGCCTCGATTCTTCCCAAGAGATAACTCAGCGGTGGTCGGACGGAGCTGTCCACCTCACTTATGTCTAAATTGGAACCTTTCTTAGCCATCTCATCCGCGGGTTAATTCCCTTCAATACCGCTGTGCACAGGGACCCAGCAAATGGAGACATTGAAATGACTTACTGAAGCCAGATAGGCTCTACACCTCCGCACGATATCCGATTTTAAAATGTTGGACTGTAATGCCGTTAAGGCAGCTTGGCTGTCCAGAAAGATTGTAACGACTATCTTGAAGCAGTTTGGCTGCTCTGTCTATGGCAGAGACCTCGGCTTGGAACACACTGCATGTGTCAGGAGGTAGGAATGATTGGCTTAACCGCCTCACTACGGTTTAAGTTAATACAGCTTTTGGTTATCCAGACGCAGCGTTCATTCTAATATTTCACTAAATTTGAAAGGCGCTCCAGTAGAATCTCGTTCAGCGCGACCACACACAGAAGCGGTGAGATAAATCCTCCCTGGCGAGTTCGTCTGGTAGCTGTAACTTTACTCATATTGCCTTGTATGACCCTATTCAACAGCATTGATAAAGGCCATTAGCAGAAAGGGCCAGCCCTGTCGAGGGCGTTGGTAACCGCTCAGATTTCTATATTGTTAAAAGCTTCCACTACATTTTTGAGAAGCAGCCAGAGTGCAGTCTTTGTAGTGTCAAGATCTTGCTATGGCCGCAATGATCTCAAGGAAGGCAGTTTCGGTAGACAAAACTTGGGTCCATCTAGGAATAACCTAATATGGATACCCACTGATCTTGCCAGAACATTCTGCATGAAAGAGGTAATGCTAATTTGTGTGTAGTATTTAACGTATTCATGTGAACTTCTTCCACATTCATCGGCCAATTGTGGGGCTACTGCAATTAAAGGAAGTAAGTGTTTAAAGGGGGTTGCTTACTGATTTCCTTTTAAATTCCGTACATACCAAATCCTCTTCTCTCTCGAAGTGACATTGTGGTGTTTCTTTAACCGAATGAAATGCAGGCTCAGTAGCCCGCACGACCTTTAGAACTTACGGCTTGTGCGAATGACGTTAAAATTTTCATAACTGGAAAGTGCCTTCCAACGATTAGCTCTTTGATGGATCGGACGCTTTGGGATATTCATACCTGGGCATCGAATGTCCGGTCGAAAGTCCACGCAGATAAGATGGATATGGTCTTGTTTACAAAGAGGCACAAGGTCCCATATTGGATCAGGCCTAAGTTAGGAGGGGCAATAGGAGAAACCTTGCACAAAGTATCTAGGAATCATTCTAGACAGTAAGCTGTCATGGAAGCTCAACATGGAGGAGAGTGTGAAGAAAGCTTCAACGGCACTTTATGCATGTAAAAGAATGCTGGGGTGTGCGTGAGGCTTATCGCCCTCTCTTTCTCATTGGGTTTTTACAGCGATTGTAAGCCCTATCCTATACTATGGTGTTCTTGTTTAGTGGAAAGCCACACAAAAAACAACACACCTTAAAAATTAGAGGGGTTATGCTAACTATCGATGCTTAGCATTACGGGAGCCCTGAAAACAACCCCTACGGCTGCACTGTATGCCATTCTGCACATTACACCTGTAGACCTGGTAGCAAAGAACAACTGCAACCAACCTCGGTGCCTCGGGGCAGCTTGAGCGCCGACTATACGGCCATGGTAGTATAGCGTCATCAATCGCGAGCCGAACAGGTTACCTGATTCCCTATCTGCGCTTCAACGGCGATCTTAAAGCCTCAATAGAGGTGGACGGTTGGCGCGGACGAGGCGATACATGTGTATACAGATGGTTCCAAAATAGTGGAAGGAGTAGGGTCTGCAGTGTACTGTGCTGATCCGGAAATAAACAGATCCTGCATGCTTCCGGATTACTGTAGCGTTTTCCAAGCGGAAACAATAGCTGTAACTAAAGCAGTAGAAACCCTGGACGAAAATAGCCCAAGCTGCAATCGTGTTAACTTTTATATTGACAGTCAAGCAACAATTAAGGCAATAATCTCGCATACCACAGTATCTAAATGCGTGTTAGAGTGTAAGCATCCCGGGACGGGGAGAAGCATGCACCTATATTGGGTCTCAGGGTATGTGGGAATAGATGGGAATGAAAAAGCGGATGAATTAGCTAAAAAGGGCGCATCACTTCAAGCTTGCTCCGTAGATGTCCAAATTAAAACTGGGCGAGATTAAGCGAAGGCGAGAGGTGCACATGATCGACCAAGCAGGAATGGCGTGGGTGCAAACGCGGGGCTGTAAAGTGTCGAAGATTATGTGCAGGTCTTACAACCTTAGACTGACAAAGTTGCTTCTAACATTAAAAAGAGAGGACTGTAGGCTCATGAGGGATATTCTGACTGGGCACTGACTTCTGGCATCACATGCGTTTAAATTAGGCTTGGTCAGTGCTAGCAGATGTAGGAAGTGCGAGCTGGAGGAGGAAACGATCGCGCACATTATGTGTTCTTGCCCCGCACTTGCCAGGCTAAGACTCCAGCTATTAGGAGTGATACAACTGTCAGATCTAGAAGCAGCAAATGGCTTTAACTTTAGGAAGCTTCTAGTATTTGTCAAGAGGACAGAGTTATTTTATAACATAGGTCCTATTTTTTGATAGGGTTTTCCAATTTGGTCGTTAAAACAAACTTCTGGTAACACTACGGACTTATTCAGTCTATGTGAGGTCCTCATGGACCGGCCAGTTCAACCTAACCTACCCTAACCTGCACGAACCCGGGCTGTCGTTAAACGACGATTGAATGGACTGCATAAACTCGCACTTTGTAAGGACTTTAAAATGTTAGCGACTTTGCTTTTCGACACATCTATATTTTGTTGGGTCATATTGGAAAAATTAAGCAAAAGTAAAACTCTCATTTAAATTTGATCTTATAACGAAATGATGTACCTTTGATGAAATCTCTCTAACAGGACAGTGCACCACTGATATAGACGCATAGTTGAGAGTTAAAACAATTTATACGTCCACACATACATTCAAAAACAATCAATGACAAATACCTCAAACATAACAATGGTTCATCTACATACATACAAAGAATTGAATGTTGTTGCAATGCAACAGCGTATTAGCAGTTTGTGAACATGAAAATGTGTACAAGAAATGGTAAGATATTTCAACTTTGTTGTGATTGAGTGAGCGTGTATTTGTGTGCACGATTTTAAAAATAGGGAGAACAAATAAAATGCGAATGGAAAGTGTACACATAAGCCTGGCACAATGTGTCGCAAATGCGCTGCATTATTCTCTATGACAACGCAACATTCATTTGCTGCATCAGGCACCATATTCGTCTCATTATCTTGTTTTAAACATAGATACAGTGATTCAAAATAAAAACGTGATAAAATTTGCACCGTATTTCTCGAATTGTTTTGGGATGTAAAAAAAATGTCAAAGAGCTATGCAAATTTTATGAGTCTTCCAACTTGCACTTTGTTGGACTAAATTTGGTCATACTCCAATCTGCATACCCAAAACCTATTTCCCTAAACTCTTAGTAAAAGTTTGCAAATTTTCTTGAAAATTTTTAAAAAATTCTCGAATTTTTCTAAAAATGTTTCGATATTTTTTGGAAGATTGTAAGGTTTAGTTTTTTTTTTTAATAAGCGAAATTAGCGTGATCCGCCTACCACCGCGAAGGTCACCGCAAGGGCGAAGCAATACTTTGAAAACATTTTTTTTTTTAGAAAAATAAGTTCCCGGCGGGATGGCGCTCGGCGGTTTGCAACACGGCGAGTATATTTCTGCTATGAAATCTTTCTCCGCCAATTTTTAGGCAAAACTTAAAAGCGATTTGACAAATTGGAAGAGAAACTCGCTGAAGGTGAATCGTATAAATATTTGAGTTTTATTTTCAGAAAAACAAGAAAACAACTGATGCAATTTCAAATCATTTTCGCTGCAGTGGATGCAAGAGATTATGAGCAAAAAAATTTTTTTAAATCAAAAATAACATTCTTTCCGACCGTAACGAAGACCTCAAAAATTATTTTGATTTTCCGAGCGAAGCCACTTGCTGCTTTTAGATCTGACATCACTATCACTCCTAATAGCTGAAGTCTTAGCCTGGCAAGCGGCGCAGGATACGAGCACAGAATGTGCTGGATTTTTCCTCCTCCAACCCGCAATTCCTACATCTGTATCACTGACCAGGCCTAATATGAAGGCATGTGACGCTGGAAGGCAATGTCCAGTCAGAATACCCGTCATAAGTCTACTGTCCTCTCTTTTTAATGATAGGAGCTACTTTGTTAGTCTAGGGTTGAAAGACCTAAACATAATCTTTGACACTTTACAGCCCCGCGCTTCAACCCACGCCTTTCCCGCTTGGTCGGTCATGTGGAGCTCTCGCCATCGCTTAATTTTTCCCAGTCTAATTGGGACGTCTACGGAACAAGCTTCAAGCGATGCACACTTTTTAGCTAGTTCATCTGCTTTGTCATTCCAATCTATTCCCATATGCCCTGGGAAACAATATAGATGTATGCTATTCCCTGTCCCGATTATCTCCAGAGAATGTTTACACTCTAAAACGCATTTAGAAAGTGTGCTATGTTAGATTATTGCCTTAATTGCTGCTTGACAGTCAATATGAAACCTTAAAAAATTTTATTTAATTGTCTTATCAATACCCTAGATTGGAGAGTAGTGTGATGACTAGTACCTAGGACCCACCTAATTATTTTCTAGCTTTTAGTATTATTATTACTTCATGTAAGTATTGTTTTCAATATAACCGTTTAAGTTAAACATTTTTTTTTTAATTATTTTATTTTCAAGATTTTAGTCTTTATTTAATTGCCTATTATTTCTCATTCTATTTAGTTCATTTAGTGACTCGTTATTACAAGGACTCTTTTGTTACAACCTAAGTCCTCAATACATAATCCTTCCAAAGACTTTGCTCGACTCTGCGCCACGTGTGCTTTTCCCCTGAACTCCAAACTATTTTGATGTCACTTCTACTGGACTGTATGTAATATTTGTTCCAAATAAGAGCCAAATCGGACATCATAGGTCGCTTTCTATTCATATATGTATTATGTGTTCGAAATATGAGACAAATCGGTAATTGAAATATTTCTATCCATGCAACCTATCGGAGGTTTTTTCTTATTATTGCAAGTTAATTAAATTTAGTTACAAAATTCTGTTCGCTACTCAGAGTCAAGCTAAATAGAACTGTTAAAAAAACCTAGAAGAAGCGTGACTCAAATCCATCAAACTAAAAGTTTTTGTCCGAGCTTCTAGGTTCGAATATCTCAAAAATTTTAGGTGTCGGGACTGTTTTGCTTCAGTTTCGGGGTCACCTCGTAGAAAGCTTTGAGAGAGTATATTCTTTTTATAGCTTTCATGAACATGAAATGGTATATTAACTTTGGTCCGATGTTTGTAACACTGAGAAATATAGAAGATAGACTCACCATTAAGTATACCGATTTGATCAAGGCGACGAACTGAGTTGATATAGCCTTGTCCGAATTTGGCACAGGGATGTATTTTTGTATTATATTAGACATTTGTCGGATCCGATAGGATCAGATCACTATACCATATATCTCCGATACAACCGATCGTTCAGATAAGACGATTTGGTCATTCCTGCCGCAATTTAGAAAGTGATATATATTCTAAAATATCGTAGAAGATATCCTGAAAAAATCACTTTTATCGGAGCTATATATAGCATATATCCCATACAACCGATCGTTCAGATAGAAAGATTTTTGGCAATTTCTCCCTTAATTTCCAACAGGCATGCTTAACCAACGAACCGATATCATTTCGTTACGATAGTTAACGTTAATAAACGAAACAAAGTCATTTCGTTGCGTTTATTAACGTTAAGAACGTCAAATTAACGAAATGATTTCGTTTCGTTTTCTGCCATATCAAAACGAAATCAAATCGTTTATGTTGATTATTAATTTCAAACTATGCTGGCGAAGCTGATTGATGGCGGAGTCATTAAAAGTGAAAGCATTAGCTAAGCTGATTGCAACTTTTCTCATGAATTTTGACAGTACGAACATTTCTCAGAGTATTTTTGACATTACCACCAACAAATTACACAAACAAATTACATAGAGTACAATTTATCTTGATAATTTCTTTATCGATAATATTTCGAAGTGTTTCAACGGAAACGGTGGAAATTTTTTGATAAACGATTAGCTTAACGTTAAGGTGCATCCCTGATTTCCAATATAAAAACGTTAAACTTGGTGATATTTATTCTAATATAACAAAGAAGATTTGATGAAAAAATCACTTTGATCGGAGCTATATACAGCATATATCCCATACAACCGATCGTTCAGATAGAAAGATTTTTGGCAATTTCTCCCTTAATTTCCAATATAAAAAGGTTAAAGTTGGTGATATTTATTCTAATATATTATGGAAGATTTACTGAAAAAATCATTTGGATCGGAGCTATATGTATATAGTATCTATCCCATACAACCGATCGTTCAAATAGAAAGATTTTTGGCCATTTCTCCATTAGTTTCCAATATAAAAACGTGAAATTTATATATTCTAATATACAAATGAAGATTTCCTCTAAAAATAATTTCGATCGGAGCTATATATAATATATATCCCATACAACCGATCGTTCAGATAAGGGGGTTTTTCGCCATTTTTTATACTCAGTTGAGCAGAGCTCACAGAGTATATTAAGTTTGATTGGATAACGGTTGGTTGTACATATATAAAGGAATCGAGATAGATATAGACTTCCATATATCAAAATAATCAGGATCGAAAAAAAATTTGATTGAGCCATGTCCGTCCGTCCGTCCGTCCGCCCGTCCGTCCGTCCGTCCGTCCGTCCGTCCGTTAACACGATAACTTGAGTAAATTTTGAGGTATCTTGATGAAATTTGGTATGTAGGTTCCTGAGAACTCATCTCAGATCGCTATTTAAAATGAACGATATCGGACTATAACCACGCCCACTTTTTCGATATCGAAAATTTCGAAAAACGGAAAAAGTGCGATAACTCATTACAAAAGACAGATAAAGCGACGATACTTCGTAGATGGGTTGACGTTATGACGCAGAATAGAAAATTAGTAAGATTTTGGACAATGGGCGTGGCACCGCCCACTTTTACAAGAAGGTAATTTAAAAGTTTTGCAAGCTGTATTTTGGCAGTCTTTGAAGATATCATTATGAAATTTGGCAGGAACGTTACTACTATTACTCTATATGTGCTAAATAAAAATTAGCAAAATTGGATGAAGAACACGCCCACTTTTTAAAAAAAAAATTTTTTAAATTCAAATTTTAAAAAAAAATTTAATATCTTTACTGTATATAAGTAAATTAAGTCAAAATTCAACTCCAGTAATGATATGATGCAACAAAATACAAAAATAAAAGAAAATTTCAAAATGGGCATGGCTCCGCCCATTTTCATTTAGTTTGTCTAGAATACTTTTATTGCCATAAGTCGAACAAAAATTTACCAATCCTTCTCAAATTTGGTAGGAGCATAGATTCTATGACGGTAACTGTTCTCTGTGAAAATGGGCGAAATCGGTGGAAGCCACGCCCAGTTTTTATACACAGTCCACCGTCTGTCCTTCCGCTCGGCCATTAACACAATAACTTGAGCAAAATCCGATATATCTTTACTAAACTTAGCCCACGTACTTACCTGAGCTCACTTTTTCTTGGTATAAAAAATGGGCGAAATCTGACCATAACCACGCCCACTTTATCGATATCGAAAATTACGAAAAATGAAAAAAATGCCATAATTCTATACCAAATACGAAAAAAGTGATGAAACATGGTAACTGGATTGGTTTATTGACGCAAAATATAACTTTGGAAAAAACTTTGTAAAATGGGTGTGACACCTACCATATTAAGTAGAAGAAAATGAAAAAGTTCTACAAGGCGAAATCAACAGCCCTTGGAATCTTGGCAGGAATACTGTTAGTGGTATTGCATATATAAATAAATTAGCAGTACCCGACAGATGATTTTCTGGATCACCTGGTCCACATTTTGGTCGATATCGCGAGAACGCCTTCACATATACATCTAAGGGCCACTCGCTTTTAAAACCCTCATTAATACCTTTAATTTGATATCCGTATCGTACAAAAACATACCAGAGTCACCCCTGTCCCACCCTAATGGCGATATCTCGAAAAGGCGTCCACCTATAGACCTAATGCCCCCTCCCTCTTAAAATGCTCAGTAACACCTTTCGTTTGATACCCATATCGTACAAACATTCTAGAGTCACCCCTGGCCCACCCTAATGGCGATATCTCGAAAAGGCGTCCACCTATAGACCTAGTGTCCACTCCCTCTTAAAATGCTCAGTAACACCTTTCGTTTGATACCCATATCGTACAAACATTCTAGAGTCACCCCTGGCCCACCCTAATGGCGATATCTCGAAAAGGCGTCCACCTATAGACCTAATGCCCACTCCCTCTTAAAATGCTCAGTAACAGCTTTCGTTTGATACCCATATCGTACAAACATTCTAGAGTCATACCTGGCCCACCCTAATGGCGATATTTCGAAAAGGCGTCCACCTATAGAACTAAGGATTACTCCCTTTTAAAATACTCATTACCGCCTTTCATTTGATACCCATATCGTACAAACATTCTAGAGTCATACCTGGCCCACCCTAATGGCGATATTTCGAAAAGGCGTCCACCTATAGAACTAAGGATTACTCCCTTTTAAAATACTCATTACCACCTTTCATTTGATACCCATATCGTACAAACACATTCTAGAGTCACCCTGGCCCACCCTAATGGCGATATCTCGAAAAGGCGTCCACCTATAGACCTAATGTCCACTCCCTCTTAAAATGCTCAGTAACACCTTTCGTTTGATGCACATATCGTACAAACACATTCTAGAGTCACCCCTGGCCCACCCTAATGACGATATCTCGAAAAGGCGTCCACCTATAGACCTCATGCCCACTCCCTCTTAAAATGCTCAGTAACACCTTTCGTTTGATACCCATACCGTACAAACTTTCTAGAGTCACCCCTGGCCCACCCTAATGGCGATATCTCGAAAAGGCGTCCACCTATAGACCTAATGCCCACTCCCTCTTAAAATGCTCAGTAACACCTTTCATTTGATTCCCATATCGTACAAACACATTCTAGAGACACCCCTGGTCCACCTTTATGGCGATATCTCGAAACGGCGTCCACCTATGGAACTAAGGATCACTCCTTTTCAAAATACTCATTAACAGCTTTCATTTGATACCCATATCGTACAAACACATTATAGAATCACCCCTGGTCCACCTTAATGGGGACATCTCGAAATGGCGTCCACCGATAGACCTAAGGCCCACTCCCTCTTAAAATGCTCAGTAACACCTTTCATTTGATACCCATATCGTACAAACAAATTCTAGAGTCAGCCCTGGTCTACCTTTATGGCGATATCCCTAAATGGCGTTCATCCATAGAACTATGGCCTACTCTCTCTTAAAATACTCTTTAATACCTTTCATTTGATACGCATGTTATACAACCACATTCCAGGGTTACCCCAGATTGATTTTCCTTATTTTGTCTCCATAGCTCTCAACTGAGTATGTTATGTTCGGTTACACCCGAACTTAGCCTTCCTTACTTGTTTATATTTATCTTAAAATCGTTTAGGTATGTACGTCTGTTTTCTATATATTTCTTATTTTATACAGCGCATTATTGGAAATTACGAATGGGACAAGATTTTTGTTCAGCCCAATTCATGAAAAGTATGAAGTCTTCGGCACAGCCGAAGACAGTTCCGTCGTTACTTGTTTTTTTTTTTTTTTTGTTTTTAACTTAATTTCTTTTGACAGAAATTTTAGACACAAGGATCCTAAATAGATGAATCAGATTAGAAAATTTGATCTCAAATTAAGGTTTTGTGCAATAAAAACCCTAAGAAACTAATAACAGAAACCCTGTCAACGATTTTTTATATTTTTTTGGCCTCCAGTGTAGTGCTGGTTTCGCATGTAGAAAGGAGATTTTTGTGGGCGAAGTTTCAAAATAACATATCTAAATGGATAGCATATTGATATTTTCGACAAACTCAGAAATAAATTCATATATGCCCGGGATTTTTGGGACATAAAAAAGACCGGAATTCGGGAACGTTTTGCCGTATGTCTTCAATAATTAGAGGGTATTACCAAGTATGATTTTTCTTAAATAAAAAATTTTAGTAAGGTTTACCACAAACTTATTTTTTCAATGCTTAAATTTTTCAACAAATATGAGAAAGTGTACAAAGGTCTCATTTCGCATGCAAGTCACTGTACAAAACTATAAGTTGAGCAATATAGAAGACTAATGGCAAACGAGACGGTGAAAAATGCTTAAATTCCTAGACAAATAAGCAAACTAACAACGCATCAACGCATACATACATACGTGCAAGAATATATCATTGTCACTTTGTACGACTATCACGTTTTGAGGCTAACACAAAAACAAAAGCATTGCCAATAGTTGAAGATTACATGGCGTATGAGTAACGCAAAGAATTATGAAAATTTAACATAACATTAGCGTGGAAATCTTAGAACATTAAGCAGCTGATGGGTTGATGAAATTTGTTTGCTGATGTGATGGTGGAACTCGTGCTAATATGGTTGAGCTGTGATTGTACATAACAAAGTAAGGGCAGTCTTTTTTTTAGTCTTGTGAACTGGGTAAAGAACATTAAGATTTCAATAATCAAGTATACACTCTTGTTGTTGTTGTTGTAGTGATAAGGACACTGCCCGAAGGCCCTAGGGACTGTTATCAATGCTGATGGTTTTTTGCCCTCTACATATCCAGTAAGTTCCGGTATCAAGCACCATTATGGGAATAGCCCGACCATCTCGAGAACGATTTGTTTTGACCACATAAAACCGTCTAATGCATACCGCCCTCCCACCACCAAGATCCATGAGGAACTTGGGGTCGTCAGAGCTTCGGCTTTTAAAGAAACAGGATTCGACACGGATAGGTGAGGTTGACAATGGGTTGCACTACATAACCCCTTCAATTTGTATGGTATTTTAGTCACCTCTTACAACAGGCATACCTGCCTTAGGTATATTCTAAGCCCCCTAACCCGATGTGGGAGTATGCACTTCACGACGCGTTATTTGAATAGCTTTTCAGGCAATCCATCAGCGCCCGTTGCCATGTTGTTTTTTAATCTAGTTATTGCTACACTGACTTCGTCATAATCGTGTGTGGGGGAATATTAAATCCATTATCATCGTTTGCGGTATCATAATCTAAGTATTTTCTGGACATTGGTTACAAGGTTTGCGCTTTCGTTCTTACATTAGTTTTCCCCAGACTTAGAACTTTGCGTCTGACGGTGAATTTTTTTGAAAAATTTGGGGGCGTTACTTTTGGTGGCTGACAGCTCAAGCTATTCGCAGTCAAGACCTTCTGCCTCTGTTTTTATACTCAGCGTGCTTTGCACACGGAGTATATTAACTTTGATTGGATAAAGGTTGGTTGTACAGGTATAAAGGAGACGAGATAGATATATCAAAATCATCAGTACCGAAAAACAAAATTTGATTAGCCATGTCCGTCCGTCCGTCCGTCCATTAGCACGATAACTTGAACAAGGATCTTAAGCGTAATTATCTTCGTAAGTTTGAATCGGATATAAAATATAGTTCTAGCTCATTTTGAAGGTGTGTCAAATCCAGAAAGTCTTGCTCAAGTATTCCGTCTGTGGTTTATCTCAATGATGCTCAAGCCCAGTCTACTGCTGAGGGTGCTAATCTCTTTGACCAGTTCTTTAAGTCTAATTTCGAAGCTGACACTGACGTGGATGCGGATTGTTTCGCGAACATTGGTTCCCCAATAAATCTTGAATCATTAACTTTAACGCTTGATGATGTTGAAGAAGGGATCCGATAGCTGAAGACATCTACAAATACTGATGTTGATGGGTTGTCATCATATCTTTTTAAAAATTGTTCTGCATTTGCTGCCCCTGTGCAGCATCTGTTCAATAAATCACTTGAGCGGGGACAGTTCACTGATGACTGGAAGGTAGGCTCTATTAATCCAGTATTTAAAAGTGGCAACAAGAATAATATTGCCAATTATAGACCAATCGCTAAGATATCCTCCGTATCATAATTATTTGAGACTATTGTAAAAAATAAGATTTATTTTGCAGTACATAAGTTTATCTCCATTGAACAGCATAGTTTCGTAAAAGGTCGTTCAACGGTCTCAAATCTGACAGTGATTTCGAAATATTGCATCTCAGCGTTTCAAAACCGACTTCAAGTTGATACTGTATACACAGACTTTTCAAAGGCTTTTGAAAAAGTAAATCACGAAATTTTAATATTGAAACTTAGAGCTCTAGGATTTCACTCCACCCTTTTAAATTGGTTTGAATCCTATCTCTCGTGTCGTAAATGTAAGGTCGTTGTTGATGGGTTCTCATCGGATTCGTTCATTGCGACGTCTGGGGTTCCCCAGGGTAGCATATTGGGTCCACTTCTTTTCATTATCTTCATAAATGATATATCCAGTTATTTCAAGTACACTAATTCTCTTTTGCATGCTGATGATTTAAAGTTGTATTCGTCAATTAAAAATAAGGAGGACGTGTCGAATCTCCAATCTGATTTAGATAATTTCGCGATTTGGTGTAAACCAAATAATCTAATTTTAAATATTATATAATGCTCATATGTCTCCTACTCTAAGTCTCGCTGTCTTCTGCCTAAATTTTACAATATTGGTGGGCTTCCACTATCCACTTTAAGTGAAATTATCGATCTTGCTGTTGTATTCGATTCCAAATTCCTGTTTCACAGTCATTTGAGCTACGTAATTGCAAAGGCATATTCAGCACTTGCATTCATTAGACGTTTTGGCTTTGACTTTTCTGATCCCTACACTTTAAAATTCCTGTACACCTCGCTTATACGTTCCAAATTAGAATACGCTGTTTTTATCTGGAGACCATACTATGATTGTCATATTAAGAGGCTTGAGTGAGTTCAAAAAGTGTTTGTCCGCTTTGCGTTGCGGTCCTTGAACTTCAGAGACCCGATTCCTCCTTATAGGAGTCATTGTTTGCTTACTAGCTTAAAGTCCTTAGATACTAAACGGTCCATTCTGTCCCTCACTTTTGTGTTCGACTTAATAAGTGGATTAATTAACTGCCCCTTCTTGCTTGAGAGAATACGTTTTAATATCCCGCAGAGGAGTTTAGGGAATCACGATATTTTCTGGTTGGGCTTTGTTAGAACTAATTACGCAACTAATTCTCCGAAGTTTAGAGCATTGAGAGAACTTAATTCACTTATGAAACCTGGAAATCTTGATTTTTCCTCTACGAAGGATATTTAAACAAAGATTAAATGAACTTTTTCTTGGCTAACTAGTTTTAAGTTAAAATAATAATGGTTGTTATTTTTTTTAGATGCTTTTTCTTCTTGTAATTTGTGTGACAATTTTTTATATTTTCTAGATTAATATTGAAATAAATAAATAAATATTGAGAGGTTGTGTTAGGTTGAACTGGCCGGTCCAAGAGGACCTCACATAGACTGATTGAGTCCACAGTGTTATCCGAAGTTTGTTTTACCGACCAAACTAAAAACCCTATCAAAAGCCAGGACTTATGTTATAAAATAACTCCGTCCTCTTGGCAAACACTAGAAGCTTCCTAGGACTTAAACCACTTGCTGCTTCTAGATCTGACAGCTTTATCAATCCAAGTAGCTGGAGTCTTAACCTGGCAAGTGCAGGGCATGAGCACAGAACATGCTTGATCGTTTCCTCCGCCCGCATTTCATACATCTGCTATAACTGACCAAGCCTAATTGAAAGGCATGTGACGCCGGAAGGCAGTGTGCAATGAGATTACTCGTCATGAGCCTACAGTCCTCTCTTTTTAATGATAGAAGCAGCTTTGTTAGTCTAAGGTTGTAAGACGCCCGTTCCATCAAAGAACAAATCGTTGGAAGACACTTTCCACTTATGGCAACTGCAACGTCATCTGCGTAAGCCGTAAATTTTACGGGTCCCTCATCGAATCGCCTGAGTAGTTGGTTGATGACCAGCGTCCACAGCAGAGGTGTTAGCACCCCTCCCTGCGGCATGCCCCTGTCCACTAATTTCGTGACCTCGTACAATCCTCATTGTGATGTAATCTTTTACAATTTCAAATGCAGCCGATCTATCTGATTAAGGCAGGATGTACTTTAATGTAATTAAGACCATCCATAATCGCCCATTTTCAACATTATTAAAAGCCCCGGCAATGTCAAAGGAGACTCCTAGAGCATACTCCTTATATTCCAGGGATTTCTCTATGCTTATTACCACCCTATGCGATGCGGTGTCTACCGACTTACCTTTGGTGTACGCATGCTGTGTTGTGGAGAGCAGCTTTTCATCCACGTTGGACTTTATGTACACAATCTATCAGCCTCTCAAAAGTTTTGAGCAGAAATTTGTTAAGCTAATGGGTTTTAGTCTTTGGGATACACGCGACAGATCTTCCCCGCCTTTGGTAGGAAAGCTGCACGAGCAGTTCTCCAAGAGTGCGGTACATTATTCAGCCTTATGCACCAATCGAATATTATTTTAAGCCATTCCACGAACACCATACTTGAAACTTGTAGCAATGCCGGGAATATACCATCTAAGCCCCGCGATATAAACTTAGAAAACGTTTTCACTGCCCATTCTATCTTGGTATCGGTCAACAAGCCCGGCACTACTAGCTCTGTGATCGAAGTGTGAGTGATGTCGGCTGGCTCTTCTAAACCATCTCCCGATGGGAAATGTGTGTTGAGAAGCACCTCAAGGAATTCCTCACTATTACGTGACCATTCCCCGTTCTCTTTCTTTATTAGTCCCTGGATTATGTTTCCCTTTGCTAGGACTTTTTTCAACCGTGCTGTTTCACTGGAGCGCTCTATGTCCGTACAGAAATTTTTCCATGAGTTTCTTTCGCCCTGGTAATTTCACGCTGAATATTGAGATATCTTCCCCAAATTTTGCACACTAACTTATCTGGACCCAGAATAGATTGGTACTGAAAATGAGTGAAATCGGATGATAACCACGCCCACTTTTTATGTATATAAAATTTTGAAAAACACAGAAAACCTGATAATTTAGTAAATAATACACCTAGAACGTTGAAATTTGACACGTGGACTGATATTAAGACTCTTGATAAAAATTTTAAAATATTTTTTTAAATGGGCGTGGCACCGCCACCTTGTGATAAAATCAATTTTACAAATATTATTAATCATAAATCGAAAATCGTTAAAAATATCCTAACAAAATTCGGCGGAGCGGTTGCCTTTACAACATGGAATGCTTTGAAGAAAAACTAACGAAATCGGTTAAGAACCAAGCCCACTTTTATAAAAAAGATTTTTAAAAGGGTCGTGCACGTATAAAGTAAGCTAGATCTTTGCAAAAAAGAGCTTTATTTCAATGGTATTTCATTTCCCAAGTGGATTTGTAACAATAAATAGGAAAAACTTCAAATTAAAAAAAGTGGGCATGGCACCACTTTTATGACTAAGCAATTTTCTATGTTTCAGGAGCCATAACTCGAAGAAAAATTAACGGATCGTAATAAAATTGGGTACAAAAATTTTGCCTATAGCAGGAAATATTTCTAGGAAAAATGGACTGGATCGGTTAAAGACCACGGCAACTTAGATAAAAAACAAATTTAAAAGGGTCGTAGACTAGAATAATAAGCTATAGCTTAGCAAGAAGTAATTTTGGATCAATGATATTTCACTTATCAAGTTTTACTGTAAGAGGAAATGTGCAGATATTTTTTTTAAACGGACGGTGCCACGTGTTATAAAGAAAAGTAATTTATCTGAAATTAAATGTACAATTGAAGCTCACGCTGAGTATGTAATGTTCGGTTACACCCGAACTTAGACACCTTTACTTGTTTTTTTTATTTTTATCCTGTAAAGGCGTCTCGCTTCCCTTTTAAATTCGCGGTAGCGTTCACACACTCTCTTTGTTGCGCACGCTTTTAACGTAGCTCAGCTGCTTTGAGTTTACTCTTTCATTTGCTACAGCCAATGCGATCGTATTTTAAGATACGAGGATGTAACAGGAAATATATTCAGTCTTAGAGTTGTGCTTTTTCGTTCATTTCAGAGATTCGAATCTTTCGTTCTTTTTCTGATGAACGAACAAGTTGTTCTTTTTGTTCATCTGTTCTTTTTTTTTCAAGCAAATTTGATCAATGCTGCTCGCACCCGCGAAAAAAGCCAACAAGTATAGATGGGGGTGTGTATGCAGCAATGCTTTGTGTAGGTATATTTAAATGAGTAATGAATAAATAAGGTAATATATGTATATATTCAAGTTTAATAAATGTAATGATTAGTTTCTTATAAAACATGTTTTTCATAAATAGTCCATACATATATTTTTGTAGCAGTGTCACACAAAGATGACCACACATATCTTTAGTGTAAGTGTCATCATCGACATTCGTGCTCACTGTGAATTTCTGCGTATGTATGTATGAATTTACAATGTTCGCGAACGAGAAGAGAGAAAGAATAACATTAGATAAAACGAACTAAAAGAACAAATGAACTAAAAGAACAAAAAGAACAGAAATCGAAGATCTAGTTCACTTGTTCAGTTGAGAGACCCGGTCAATTGAACAAGTTCAGAACGAAATGACCCAACTCTATTCAGTCTATTGTGTGATAACCCGAAGAGTATAAAGCTCTCAAAGCATTTTCGCACGTTTCTTTTGGTAGCATTATAATCAAGATCACTTCAAATTGGTTTTGTGTTCACGTGTATAATAATTTGTTTAATACAAAGTTGAAAGAGTTATGGAATTTCTATATTACGCCATTTAATTTTGTCCTCAATAAAATGTTAGAAAATCCTTTCATGTTTTTCCTTTCACAGATACATATTATGAATACAACTTCAATGTGTCCTTGTCAATGCTTCTTGACAATCTTCTACATTGAGCTGCCTTCCGATTGTGGCAGAAAATCTAATCTATGCTACCGTCTGTTTAACATTCTTATATATGAAAATACTTATATTAAATTTGCTTCAAATGTATGTTATTTACGGTTAAGAGCCACTTTCAATTGGCGCCTGTGGGACGCCAGCTTCTGTGCTTTGATTATGTTAGTAAACAATCCACAAAGCAAACAAAGCCTTGCGCTTTAAAAATTAAAAAATATCTCAAATTTACACATACGTACTGACGAATATATGCATATGTGTTTTGTAGTATATGTATACCTGCAGTGGAATAAAGTTCAGTATTAAAAAATATATAGTTGGCTAACTCTTTGATGGTTTATTTAACATATATTGCAACTAATAAAATTCACATATTTTAATATAAGCTACATCGACTATAAGGCTGACGGCAGAGTGCTCGATACAAGCTAGGCTAGATGAGAAGCGATTTTTATTTTCATATATTTTTTTTAGCTTGAAACGTTTCTGGCAAATTGACAGAGCTGTAAAAGTGTGCAATCATTTGAAATTTTAAATCATATATTTATTTTATATTTTAAATCTTACTTCATTCTTTCGTTCCTTGTTAAGGAATGTGGCTTAAAAGTCAACCCATTCTTCATTCAGTAGTGGGAAAAAAAGAATACACTCTTGAACTCTTCGAAGAAAGAATGAAGTAATTGAATGAAACACAAACATTTTTCAACACGGAATAAGCATTCAAATGAATGTAGCCTTTGCTGTGTGTGCAAACACTTTTCTAGTACCAATCAATTATGAAAAATGTCGTACAAGCACAAAACCCGCTCAAATATCACATGGTTGTTTTTAATTAAAGCCACTTCAAAATATCAACACAAAAATTTAGTTATTGACAGTGATGTCCAGTTATTTCGTTATTTAAATGGTAATAAAGCACAAAGAAGTTAATTGAAAAAGCATTTTTATTAAAATTATTCTAAAAATTTAATAATAAAAAAAGTTAATGACAAATATTTCAACATCCCTGTTCCGAAAATTGTCATCGTTCTAAATAAGTGTTGTCAATGTGCCATAAAAATGTACTTGCATGTAAAAGTACTAACCTACATTTGAACGTCCTCAATTGGTGTTTAAACAATTGAAGAAAAGGCAAATCATTATAAAAGTCTTAATACAAGTTCCTTCATGTATTCTTCTTAGCGGTTTATGGTCAAATACTGTACCTCTATACTGGTCCATGGGTTTGCAAAATGCAATAGTAATATCCGAAGTTTTTCTATGTATTTAAAACTTGTAAAATATAAAATTGGCTCCAAAGTGCCACTGGTTTTTGGGACAGAATAATACCAACTTCAGATGAAAGGTTCAGGTTAACCCCTTTTCTGGTCAATGCTTGCCTTACATGTGGATCGCCACAAAAATTATCTTTTTAAAAACTAAACAGAAACATCTATTGGCACAGACATTTCCTGGGATTTCCGTCGATAATTCCCTCAGTGGACATGTCGACTGTGCATGACGAAGTACTGGTAACGTAAATAGAGAAACCAAGAACCTATTTAAAAGTTTTCAAGTTTGAAAACTGGAAAAAAATTTTAATGGAAAATTGTTCATTTATTACATTTCTCGGAGACAATATTTGCTGCAAAATATGATATTGGCGGAAACGAAATCCTGTTCACTAAATATTTTGAAATTTTGCAAAAGGTTCGTATGCACGTGACAATTTTTTATTTTTTTTGGGAGTTTAGGTGTTATTTATCTGAAGAGCGACTGTCGCTCGCCCTGAGGGAACAATTTATCACAGAAATAGGATTGACCCAATAATATTCCACGTTGCTTGTATTTTTGTGAAGCGGGCCAAGAGCCTGATGGTACAAAAATTGGTATCTTATTCACGAATGTTGTGCACATTTACGCACAAGTAATATTGTTTGGT
This sequence comes from Eurosta solidaginis, assembly GCF_040869045.1. NCBI lineage: Eukaryota > Metazoa > Arthropoda > Insecta > Diptera > Tephritidae > Eurosta > Eurosta solidaginis. Next base: position 46,498,290 of record NC_090319.1, read on the forward strand.
GTACTTCAATAACGTATCCAATATACGAATTTTGTTTTATATTGTTTTCAGCAACTTTTTTTGGCACTGAAATTTTTAAATAATTTTTTGTCTGCTGTAAGATTGATAGGGATTTAAAAAGGATATGATAGTATATCGAAGCATTTCTTTCGATTTTGGAAACAGAAGTAACTAAAATTTTAGTTCAATCATATATCACATTATATATTTTAAGGTTTTCCAAAAATCATAGATGAAGCTGTTGCAGATCCCAGCACTAGTAAAGGAATCCTTTATAAGTATCCAGAGCTGAAAAAGTGCTATATGAAATTTAATACTACTTTACCCTCATCAGAATCAGTAGAGAGATTATTTTCAGCAGCAACTATATTGAATGCGCCGCGCCGTGGTTCCCTTTCTGACGAAAATTTTGAAAAGTTTGTCTTAATGAAAGTTAATTCTTTTTAATATGGTTCTGCTGTTGATATATTCTAAACTTTGTTAATTTTTTATAAGCGTTATAACAACTTTTATATACCCCTACATTTACCTCAAATTGCAATTACATTTGATTAACACATGAAATACGTGATGACGTGTTTAAATTTCGGGCGATTTTCTTTTTTTTATCAAAATTAACCCTAGAATGCATACGTTGAGCCTCCGGGGCTCACTTGGATATATATTTCAACATATCTTATAAATTTGAAATAATTTTTACAAGAGGCTTTTGGAATGCTATATCTGAATTATTTTAATCATAGTAGGCATTGAGTTTTTGAAAAAAATTTTTTTTTCTCAGAAATAAAAGCAATTTTGTATCAATACCTCTTTTATACATATGATGAGCCTGTGAGGCTCATATGGCTCAACCAAGTATGCCATGCAAATTTATTTGAGCAATGACCGTTATTCTATGTAACTGAAGTGAGTCTATCAGGCCTGTTCTGAATTCCGACTCGGAATGAAAAGTAAAACGACATTGATTTCGACTCGGTTTCTATTTGGTGTTCTCAATTCCGATTGTAAAAAATCGATTCGAAGTCGATTTCGAATCGTTTTCATTCCGATTCGGTAACCAGTTTAATCAGCTGTTTTTGTTTATGGGTTTTGTTTTAAGTATCATAAAATTTTATTTTAATTAAAAAATGCCTGCAGATATGGTTTTTGGATGCGCAGACGCAAGAAGACGTGCTACTGTGCGTGCGAATCGTAAATGCGCTGGATCGGAATTCAGAACAGGTCGTCTTCATTTCGATCAGAATCGATTTGTTTGCCTATAGATTTCTTGATAGAAGTTTTTAAAGAAAGATTTATTATGCCAATTTAACTCAAATTTAAACAAAAAAATACATACAACTCTTCCAAATAAAATGAAGAATTAAAAAAAAATTATTTGAAAGGCAAATATCGCAACATTTGTGTATAATCTGCCAATTAATTTTCATTCCGACTGCTCAGAGGCAATACTTTTCAAACCGATAATTTTTGGTCGGAATCGAAATTGAGAACACCAATCCATTTCGATTCCGAAAAAATTGATCGGAATCGGAATTCAGAACTGGCCTGTATATCATAGTAGGCACTGATAATTTGAAAAAAAAAGAAACAATCAAGCAAGTATGCTTTCGCAGAAGAGTACTCAGTAGTGTTCGATTCGTGGTCAAGTGCACAACAATATATTTGTTTATTGATAAGAAATAAATAATATCGGTTCAAACTAAATCAGGTAATAAAAATTCATAGATAGTGAAGGCGAGAACAGCTCCGAAGAAAATAAAGACATATCGCACCGCTGCAATAACGTCTTTTCCGGAAAAAAATGGTTTATATGGAATAGTTCACCACCCCAGCAGAACAAAGTTCGTGCACACAACTTAATGCGTTTTACTCTTGGTCTTATACATAAATGTAATATTTGGTCTAAGAAGAACGCTTGGGACAAATTTACTACATCGAAAATGATCGACGAAATCATATTATGTAAAACAGAGAAGCTAGCCGCTGTTTTGAGGCACAGGGGAAATTTTGGCCACCCCTGGAGAAATACGAATTTGCGGCTTTTTTGGGTTTCTACTGATGGCTGGTGTGGGAAAAAAATTGGCACCGATTCGAAACATACGCAGGATGCTTCGATTCGATGATAAGAGAACACGCAACCTTTTCTACAGAGGTGCCGAACAGTAATCATTCCAAAAGCATTTGTAACAATTGACGAACAGCTATTTTTTATTTTAGGGGACGCGCAAGTTTTATTCAGTATATGTTAGCTAAGTCAGCCAAGTCCGGAATTAAATTATTTTGGCTCTGTGAAAGCGGTTCGGGTTATGCCATTGATGGCCAAGTTTATTTAGGTCGCCAGCCCGGAAATAATGTTCAACATAATGTAGATGAGAATACGTAAAATCCCTTGTTACAACCACACAGTGTTCCGCCCGAAATCTAAATTTGATAATTATTTCACGAGCATAGGATTTATTAGAAGCTGAAATAACGATTGTAAGAACTTTACGTAAAAATAAAAAGGAAATACCAGGAGAGTTCCAAGCTTCTAAAGAAAGAAGCGTTTACTCATCTCAATTTGCTTTCAAAGACGACTTAACATTAGTAAGATACGTTCCGAAAAAAAGAAACAAAGCGGTTATATTACTAAGCTCTATGCATCACCATGATATTGTTAACATTGAGAATGTTACTAAATAACCAGATATTATCGAGTTCTATAACAAAACCAAGGGTGGTGTAGATCATATGGACCAAATGGATCACAAGCAAACAAGCCGATGGCCAATGGCTGTTTGGCATAATATAATGGATGTTGGAGCTCTGAACGCCTTTTTAATATTTATTCAGGAAAATCCTGCCCTTACAACTGTGATACGGCACGAAAGGCGTATCTTCCTAAATGAACTAGCAATTAAGTTAGTACTTCCATTTTATTTGCTATGGCAAATTTTATACAGATTGAAGAAGAAGCGACGACTAAGAATGATGCTCCGCCGACAAAAAAGAAATAAATCGCATGAGCAGACTATTTTGCGCTAAGTGTGTTAAAAGTATTTGTAAAGAACATTCATTATAATAAAAAGAAACGATAAACGAATTAAAGTTTTATCCCAGTAATATTTTGTTTTATTTATAAGTAAACCGATACTTCTAGTACTTGAGCCTCTGAGGCTCATCGTATGTATAACTGTAGTTTTTTTACGCATGCATCCTAGGGTTAAATTGTTTTCATTTTGATACCTCAATCAGCATTTACAAAATTGAGTATCTGGTATACAAATACATATTTTGCTTAGTACAGGAACCATCGTTTCGCCACAATGACATAGCGTACATGAACTGTCAAAAATACACGCATGTTCATGGAAAGGAACATGATGGGACGCTAGACGGAACATATGCCGTTTCAATTAAAAGATTACATATTTGATCACATAGATTTATAACCTTTTAAAGAAAGCATTCCTTTAACATAACTGTATAGCTACTGAAGTATTAAAATATCAACTCTGATATAAGAAAATTAGTACTGAATTGTAAAAAAGTGTGCATTCATTTCAAATTTACATTCAATAAAGAGTGGGAATGGCTCCTACATTCACACTCTATATTGAATTATATATTACCATTCAATAACACTCACACTTTAGATTTGAGTTAAAGTATATTAAGCCATTCAGGAATGAGAATTTATAATATGCAACCAAAAAATCACAAATTTTTAAAAGAATGCTGAGAGAATGCACAATCAATCGATTCAATCTTTTTACAGCTCTGTAAACTGACAACTTTTCTCTAAGAAGTGATTTCCAGTGCTTTCTATCTTTATATTATAGCAACGCTTTTCGCTTCCACTCTGTCGTCAGTCTAAAAATACGTCCGTGAAGTTTATGTTGACCAAATGAGAATGTAATTATTTATCTACACTTCCACTCCAAAAAATCGTTGCCTTTTTTGAAAGCACAGAGTAAGCGCAAGGGCTGAATTCCTCTAACCAGTTTGTTCTTCTGATTCTTGTTTTTTTTTTTCATTGGTAGTTTTTCTCACGTGGTTTGTTCTGGTGGTCATCCAAAAACGTTCAACGGTTAAAAGGCTAATTTGGTACTCCATACAGGCAGCATCAGCAATGATCTGCTACAGCTCCGGCTTTGAACATGAACAGAGCATAGAGCAGAGTCGTACCATAAAAATGTGATAGCATTTCTATGCTCAGCTATGAGCTCCGTCGTGTTTTAGTGTGGAGCAAAGTAGCAAAGCAAAAACTCCAAAAGAAATATTGTTTGTAATTGAGCGAGAGAAAACCAAAAATGTATTGTTGTTTGCTCTGTTTGGCATTGTTATTGCAGAACTTTGTCTTTTTCCCCGTTTATGTTGTGGGAACAAACGAGGCGTTGTGATGATGCTGTTTTTGTACATGTGGTTTTATTTATTGGTCTTTGAGTTATTTTTGTAGCTTCTTATTTTTGTTTTTATCGTAGTTGCTTCAAAACTCTCACGTCTGTTCCAACATTGCATTTGAAATTGTTGTAAATGGATAATCCGTAAGGTGGCAAAAGGCAATAACAATGCCCAACAGAGCAAAAAGCGAGGAACTTTTCTTTTGCTCCACATTTTGATTCGAGTTTTTATTCTACTATTACGCTCTAAAACATTTAGTAGCTCCTAGCAGAGCATAAAAAATCTACCACTGTTTTACGGTATCGCTCTGCTCTATGCTCTGTTCATGTTCAGAAGTCAGGTGGCAAAAAAAAAAATACCCATAGTAATATACCATTTTTAATGACTGGCTATGACCACTTAAAATGGTCATACGTTTAATTAAGCTCAATGGTCCGGTAATTTTATGGCTTTAAACAATTTTTGGAAAGGTGGACGATGCCACGCCTCCAGCTAAAAGAAACACCATTTTGTCGAAAATCCGAGTCTGGTTGCCTCAAACCTTTGTTATTTAAGTATACATATGTACCCTATTTATTAACTTTTATCGAACTAAAAATAATAACACGTGCGACTACAGCAGTGGCGAAGCAATAGAGGATGTATATCATATCTTCTTTTAGTGATCGGGGGTCCTATCAATAAAGGTGCAGACTACTCAGCATATTTTCAAAAAATAACAGTTCAGAAACATTCGTGGAGAATATGTTCCAAAGTAACGCAAAATGGAAGCAGGCATGTAATGTCGTCACAAGTATAATGAAGTAAGAAGCCTAGGAAGGATATGCCTGTAACGACTGGGCACAAAAATCAGAAGTTAATCGCGGATTGGCAACAAGGTCTTTCCAAAAGCAAAAACTAGTCGAAGGCATTAATTGGAGACAAGTCTTTTCCAACCATCGCACTAATAACAACGTAAGAGCATTAAGTTTTACCCCTATGTGTGTAACATCGTAGATATCTTCAACCGTGCTACGAATTGAAGATTAGGTCTCTTCAATCGGTTCGAGGAAGCATGCTTAAAAGTACTAAAATAACAACAACAAACAAAAAACATTAAAAAATAAAAATAAAATAAACAAATGAAAATGAAAAATTATAAAAAAAATTTTGTAACTCGAATACCTACAAAATAAATATATGTATGAATATTATTATATGGCGGTCACCGTGGTGTGATGGTAGCATGCTCCGCCTACAACACCGTGTGCGCTGGGTTCACACCGCGGACAAAGCAATATCAAAATTTTAGAAATAAGGTTTTTCAATTAGAAGAAAATTTTTCTAAGCGGGGTCACCCCCCGGCAGTGTTCGGCAAGCGCTCCGAGTGTATTTCTGCCATGAAAAGATCTCAGTGAAAACTCATTTGCCTTAGAGATGCCGTTCGGAATCGGCATAAAACATGTAGGTCCCGTCCGGCCAATTTGTAGGGAAAATCAAGGGGAGCAAGACGCGACTTGGAAGAGAAGCTCGGCCTTAGATCTCTTCGGAGGTTATCTCGCCTTACATTTTTATTTTTTTTTTTTTATTTTTATGAATCATATATATTATTTCTGTAAGGTCTTTTTGTGTTAGTTCCTAATTTTCTGCTCTCACTTGGAACAAATATTAATAAATAAGGTATCGTTTTAAAGGTGGGGGTTAGCTCTACATGCGAAACCATGTTTTAATTAGCAGAGTGCTTTTGTTTAAGCGTATTTAATAAAAATAAATTATTTAAAATGAGCGATTGTGAATGCACAAAAAAATCAATTCGTACTGCAACTCTATTGTGACTGAACAATATTAGGCAGTGGTGAATATGGTGAATATCACCCACAGCGAGCGCGCCATCTACATGCGAAATTTGAAATGCAAAATTAAAGGCAGTAGTCAATATCATAGTGCTCAACCAACCCACCCCGAGCGCGCCATCAAGATTTACACTTGAATATTGAAATTGAAACAGCTGTTTAGGCATATTTGTATAATGTTTTGTGGTCTCACAAGAGTAGCTGATTTTATTCGTAATTGAAAATCTTTTTTATTCACCTGCGATAAAATACATAATTGGTAAGTTCTAAGATGTGCATTTTTACATGAATTATATGTGTTCACATTTTGTTCATATTGTTATATTATAATGCCTAGGACCACCTTAAATCCTTCAACTGAGCGAAGAAGACATCAAGAAGGTATAAGAAGTCGACCCAGTCAGCAACGAAATATTCATCTAGCCCATGCAAGGCAAACAATGCGTAACCGCCGACAGGAACAAAGTGCTCAAATGGTAGTCCAGCGTAGGAGTGACATGGTACCATCATATGTTTTAAAGTTAAGCAGTGACAAAAATTCTAGGAGAATACAGGAAAAGCTTCCAAAAACTTATTTTTGCGCACGCCTCGGAATCATTCAAGAACCACATAGCGTTGGACGTATGGATCAACAATGTATATTTTGTATGGCCAAACTATTTGCCAGTGAAGTTAGCGATAGAAGTTCTTCAATTTGTTGTCACAAAGGGAAGGTGAGTTTGCCAGAAATTTCTGTATGTGAAGAACTTAAAACTATAATCGAACGCAGTGATTCTGTAACAAAAACTATTTGGAAAACTTAAGAAAATTTAACAACGCTCTAGCATTTGCATCAGTTCAAGTAAAATTTTTTAACATCCCTGGAAGAGGCCCCTTTTGTTTCAAGCTAAACGTTCAAGTATATCATAGAATTGGAGCTTGAAAACCACCTGAGAGCGAAACACCCTCATATGCTGGCCTCTTTATTTTAGACAATGATGATGCTTTGCAATATCGTACAAACCGAGAGGTTAATAAGAGCTGTTGCCAATTTCTTATGAAACAACTACAAACAATGCTAATAGCCATAATCCGTATGCGAGTTTATTCAATTGTGTCAAAGATATGTCTATTAATATTGCTGATATGCAAATACAATTTACTACGGAAAATTCTTTCCATCCCGGAAGATATAATGCACCCATTGTATCTGAAGTTGCGGCAGTTTTTTTTGGGTCAAGATGGCGTTCCACCAGGCATATTTGACTTTAAAATTTCTTATAAGTCAGATGGATCACTTAGTAAAATATCGTATCTGAATCCCCATTCAGATCCAATGTGCTATCCTCTGCTCTTTACCTGTAGAGACGCAGGATGGAGACCAGGTATGCAACATTTCGACATCCACGCAACTGCAATACGAACCGTTACTACTCAATTGCAATATTTTTGTTACCGTTTAGCAATAAGAGGTGAATTTAATATAATACAAGCTTCAGGCAAATTATTTCAGCAATACGTTTTAGACAGTTATGTCAAAGTGGAGAGCTTCAGAGTTGCATACATTAGGTCACATCACAAAGATTTAAGAGTTGAAAGCTATAAAGGGTTAATGGATTTCCTTCATGCAGATGCTCAACAAAGAGGTGCAGCTACAGGACTTCCTGTTATTCTTTCGTCTTCGTTTATTGGTAGTCCGAGAAACATGCTTCAAGATTATCAAGATGCTATGAGTATAGTATCCCGCTTTGGCAAACCAGATATTTTCCTTACATTTACTTGCAACCCTAAATGGATTGAAATATCATCAGAACTCAAGCCGTATGTGAACACAGAAAACAGGCCTGATTTAATGTCAAGAGTATTTCACTTAAAACTCAAATCACTTTTATACGATTTATTAAAAAAGCACGTACTAGGTGTAGCTATTGCATATGTTAGTGTAATCGAATTCCAAAAAAAGAGGCCTACCGCACGCGCATATTCTTCTTATGCTTCGAGAAGTGGATAAGCTCCGTTCAATTGAAGATGTGGATTCCTTAATTTCTGCCGAGCTTCCAAATAATGAGGAAGACCCGCAACTTTTTACAATTATCAAACAAACTATGACGCATGGCCCATGCGGTATTTTAATTCCAAACAACCCCTGAATGAAAGACGGTCAGTGTAGTAAAGGGTTCCCCAAAGAATTTCGAAGTGAAACAAACATAAACGTAAATGGGTTACCCTCTCTACAGACGTCGTGAGAATTCTGTTACAGCAACTACTGAAAATCAGAAAATCGACAATCGCTGGATCGTACCGTATAATCCTTACCTAAGTCGAAAATATCAGACCCACATTAATGTCGAGCATTGTTCCTCAATTAAATCTGTTAAGTATTTGTACAAATACGTTTATAAGGGTCATGACTGTGCTTCACTGAAATTGAAAACTAACTCTGCCGGGCAAAGGGAAGTAAATGTAGACGAAGTTAATATATCCTTAGACTGTCGCTATGTTAGTCCTCCAGAAGCAATGTGGCGACTTCATGAGCGCCAACTCTTTCATCGTTCACATTCTATTGAGCTATCCATTTACAAGAAGAACAGATGATTTACTTCCGAGCTGGTCGCGAAGCTGAAACCAATATTAGCAAGGACTCCAAACTCATGGCGTTTTTCAAGCTTTGCAACGAAGAAGAGGACGCCCGTCAGTATTTATACCACGAAATTCCCGAACACTACGTATGGTCTAAAGGCAAATGGTGCATAAGGGCGAGAAACAGTAAGTGCATTGATCGGATGTACACCGTAAATCCAATGGATTATGAAAGGTATTTCCTTCGTCTTTTACTTCTCTATACCAAGGGACCAAAATCATATACGGAAATACATACGGTCAATGATGTAGTATATGATAGTTTTCAAGCAGCTGCGGAAAAATTGCATTTAGTAGGTAACAATGCTGAGTGGAAAGAATGTTTGCAGGAAGCTGTAACTTACCAAATGCCAACTCAGTTGAGATGGCTTTTTGCAATTATTTGCGTTTTCTGTTCACCAACCAGTATTTTGGAACTTTGGCATATATTTCGTGATGCATTATCAGAGGATTACCAAAAACAACACCAGCGCGAAGAGTCCTACAATCTTGCTTTACTAGATTTAGAAAACATTTTTAAAATGCATGGCAGAACGTTTCAACACTTTTGCTTACCTCAACCAACTATAGTTGACCAGCCTAACATACTCTACAACATTGAACAAGAACGTCAACATGGACAAGAAACTTTTATCAAACTGAATCAAGAGCAAACGTCAATAGTGGAAGAAGTCTTGAGTTCGGTTAGAAATGAATCTCCAAACTGCTATTTCATTGACGGACCAGGTGGTTCAGGAAAAATATTTATCTACACTACGCTATGTTACATCCTCCGAGGGGAAAATAAAGTTGTTTTACCAGTTGCATGGACAGGCATTGCTGCGAACCTGTTACCTGGGGGACGAACTTCACACGCTCTTTTTAAGCTACCTGTGCCTATTTCAGATACTTCAGTGTCATCTATGCGGCCAACCTCAAAAGAAGCACAGCTTTTACGGGAAACAGATTTTGTTATTTGGAACGAAGTATCTATGGTAACTAAGGATGCAATAAACATTGTTGATAAGCTTTTGAAAGATATAACAAATGCGAATTTGCTATTTGGAGGAAAAATATTTGTATTTGGAGGTGATTTTAGACAAGTTCTTCCAGTTGTTAGACATGCCACCAGAACTTCAATTATTGAAAATTGCATTAAACGCTCACCGTTGTGGTCAAAGGTGAAAATTCATAGATTAGTTCAAAATATGCGAGCCAATAATGACCCTGAGTTTAAAAACTGGCTACTCAAACTGGGAAATGGTGACTTAGAAATCCAACATGAAATATCCGAAGATACTAACTATTAAAATTCCACGACAATACTACGCTGATTATGATAACCTAATTGCTAAGGTTTACGGCACAAATGAAATAAATGACAGTAACATATCTAAGTTTTACTCAACATCTGTTTTATGTCCAAAAAATTACGAATGCTCGACTTTTAATGAGTATATAGTATCAAAATTATTGCCCGGGGATATTAAAGTTTATCTAAGTTGCGATACAGTCGAAAACAATGAAAGTTATAATGCTCAGTGTTATCCAACTGAGTTTCTTAATTCTCTAAATCCTTCCGGCTTACCTCCACATAAACAAATTTTGAAGAAAAATACAATTGTTATGTTGATTCGTAATCTTAATGCCAAAGAAGTACTTATAAATGGTGCCAGGATGGTCGTCAGTCATTCAGGCGAGAACGCAATAACTGTCAAATTAATTGATTCGAGAAAAATAGCTATCATACCGCGAGTTAAACTAACTCCTTCAGATCCAACTGTACCATTCCAGATGACTAGAAAACAGTTTCCTTTAAAAGACGCTTTCGCTATGACTATCAGCAAAGCCCAAGGTCAAACATTCGATGAAACCGGTTTATATTTACCTAGCCCAGTATTTTCACATGGATAGTTATATGTGGCCTTTTCTAGTGTCAGGCGATTCGAAGATATCACTTTTTCAGCCCAAGCGACATTCAAGCAAAAAATTTAAAATGAATTTATTTTTACATCGAATATTGTATTTAAAGAAGTTTTGTAGAAAAATGTTAAGTTAATAAATACATGTACATATCGAACATAGCTAAATACGTATACATATATCTATTACTTCTGATTGGTGGTTTTGTGGTCATTAGGTCATATTTATAAAAAAAAGCTATTGCTTTTTCTCAAATTTTCAGAAATTCGACATATGTAAATTTGTATGAAGGAAACTTCAAAATTTGAGAAAAAAGTTTGAAAAATCCTGGACCTGGACTAATAAAAGGTTTCAAACCATTTTTGTTTTTTTTGGGCAAGGCGCGCACGGGTCCACCTAGTATTATTTATTATAGAAAAAAATTATATATTTGTACTTTTAATGGCTATACACAAACTCAGGCACGGATTGGGGATGCGCCCTCTTTATCCGTCGGTATTTAAGTTGCAATTGCGTTGTTTCCTGTTCATATCATTCAGCGGTCTGAACCACAACCAGCAAGGACAGCAAGTAAGCAAACTTGCATCTAATACTTCGTTTACTACAGCATATATTACTACATGTTTAGTACGTGTTACATAATAACGTAGTAGAACGGAAATTAACTGTCATATACGTATATGTGGATTTTAGCCGCAGCTTATGAAAGGCCATGTGACTTTCACGGAATCGTAACCTGATACCAACAGATGTAGAGTTTAGTACTCAAACCCACCTTCCGATTGAATACTTGACTGCAGCATCGGGGAAAATGGTACTTAGACGGTAGGAGATTTAGTGTGAATATGTAAAGTCCCACATTGCATTTGAGGCGTCCGAAGTTTCTTTCTCTAAAAGACAAAGGCAACATTACATAACACAAACTATAGATACGCATGTATACAGCCAAGGCTAATATGAGATACAGAAACAGTAAATAAATAAGAAACTATGCCTGTCGTATGGGGAGACTAAAATATGATTCAAGAATTTTTTAGCGCATCCCTTTAAAAGTGATACCAGCGCAATATATAGATTCGCCAACTTAATTGTTAACATCGCCTATCAGTAAAGAATCCAGTTTCTATTGCAGACGAGGGTCTTGGCGATCCTTGGTTTCTCATAGAACTGAGATGGTTTAGAAAGTTCAATGGGGCTCTGAGTTGGTAGGGCTTATTACCTTATGGTGCTTGTTAGCAGAACGTACCGGATCTTCGTACGGTAAAGGACCATTAACATCGATAACACCTCACAAAACTTTCGGGCAGTGCATTCATCGCTACAACAACAACAACAACAACAACAGCAACATTGATAACAGAAGAACCCCGGCGGGTTAGGGGATCAGAATATACCCGCGGTAGGTATGCCTGTCGTAAGAGGCGACTAAAATACCAGATTCATGGGGCTGTGTAGCGCAACCTTTCAGGTTGCCAGCGCAATATATAGCTTCTCCAAACCCAATTGTCAACCTCACCTATCCGCGGCGAATCCTTTTTCACTAACAGACGAGGCTCTGGCAACTTGTGGGTAGGGAGGGAGGGAATGGCCTGAAGGTTTAATGTGGCCGCATAAATCGTTCCCGAGATGGTCGGGCTAGCACCTTTATGGTGCAATGGTACCGGAGCGTACCGGATTTGTATCCGGCAAAGGACCATCACATCGATAACACTCCCCAAAACCTTCGGGGAGCAACCTTATCGCTACAACAACAACAACAACAACATAACAGAAGAAACGATTTTTAGAAAATTAGTGAAATTTGCAACAAAATTAATATGAGTGCACACAGCTGGGTATAAAGTGATTATAACTTAAATCAGTTTTTGTTATGTAAATATTTGTTTTATTAATCCTTTTATTATAACAATTTCTTTTCTTTTTGGTTTCTTAAAAAGTTACAAAAAGCAAAGAGGCTTTCAAACGCTTATACATAGGTTTCAACTTAAAATCATATCGTCGGCTAAGAGTGCAAACTTGCTAAGTGTAATAAAACTAATTTTACCTGGCAGTCATAAAACTATTGGAATTTCCCATTGAAATTAGATTGGGCGAGATTAAGCGAAGGTGAGCGGTACACATGATCGACCAAGCGGGAAAGGCGTGGGTTCAAGCGCGGGGCTGTAATGTGTCGAAGATTATGTGTAGGTCTTACAACCTTAGACTAACTAACAAAGTTGCTTCTATCATTAAAAAGAGAGGACTGTAGACTCATGACAGGTATTCTGACTGGACACTGCCTACTGGCATCACATGCCTTTAAATAAGGCTTGGTCAGTGATAGCAGATGTAGGAAGTGCGGGTTGGAGGAGGAAACAATCGAACACGTTCTGTGCTCGTACCGTGCACTTGTCAGGTTAAGACACCAGCTATTAGGAGTGATACAGCTGTCAGATCTAGAAGCAGCAAGCGGTTTAAGTCCTAGGAAGCTTCTAGTATTTGCCAAGAGGACGGAGTTATTTTATAACATAGGTCCTGGTTTTTGATAGGGTTTTCCAGTTTGGTCGTTAAAACAAACTTCTGGTAACACTACGGACTCAATCTATCTCTTTGAGCTCCTCGTGGACCGGCCAGTTCAACCTAACCTAACATTCCATTGAAACCAAAGGAAGTTAACCCACCATAAAGTTTATTTTCTTTGTGTTTGGCAAATGTTTGATGCTACTGCTGAGCCTGGTTGTTGCATTAGCTCCTGCTCGATTGAACTGCATCAAAAAGGCATTTTTGAAAAAATTGGTACTTAGCAAGTTTTCACTCTTAGCCTACGATATGCTGTTGTGTTTTTAAAATCTTTAGTTTTCACCTTAATAAAAATAGACTATACATATATTTTAATTACTTAAATTTTTACTTAAGCTCTTAATGTTGTTTATCTAGCTTTTTGGTTATGTATTTATATGCACATATGTAAATATTGAACCATTTGATAGTTACGCATATACTTAGATCTCTGCTAGATATTTTTAATTCTACGCAAGTCAATTTTGTTATACTTGATTAAAAATAATTCTTCTAAAGCCTATATTCGAACATTTATTGCATGTTCGTTGTGCAATATTTGAAAACAGTATGCACATGGGACAAACATACACACTTTGTAATGTACAAATATATGTATGCATATATATTCAGATATGCATTCTTGCTCGCAAATTAAGAACAAATAACTTGATTTATGAATATCTATTCTAATCCATCTCAAAATCCATCGCATTTGTTAACCAAAGCATAACTCGTAAATGCGCATTAGGCAGGTCGGAAGATATCCAAAAAAATTTTTGGATTTCTCGATATATTATCGAAATGTTATCGAAAATTTGTCGATTATCATCGAAAGTTCATCAATATTTATTCTTTGTTCTTTATTCTGTAATCAAACACAACAACCAATGCTAATATTAACAGTGCATGATATCTTACACATTAACATTTTAAATAAAAACTTATAATATTCAGCCCTATTCTGCATTTCGACTTGGATTGGAACTTTTTCGATTTGGGAATTTTGGTATTCTGCGTTCCAATCTCTTCGATCCAACTTCGTTCGATTTTTTGTATTCTGCATTTCGATCGTAGTTCCGTTTTTCTAAGTTGCAAATTAGATAGCGGAAAAATATTTTAACAGAATTTTAACAAAAATGTAAGTAAAACTTGTTAAGAAACGTAGAAGGCTTGATAATGATTGTTTTTTTATATGTTTCCAGATCAAAAATAACATGTCGATGTCGAAGTCCTTGGACGTATTTGCCAAGCAAAAGTATCTAACACATACTTGAAAGCATCCTCGTTAAGTCGAAAGTTTTTTTTGAACCTAAATAAGAAAATAAATCATTAAACTTTAACACTTTTAAGTCCAATTTCTTACAATTCGTCACTCATCTCAAATGGATTACACAAATTTCGCAGCATTTGCCTTTCCATTCTCGTCTGGCAGTTTTCGTATGCGTTGCTTTCCAACTCCATAAATAATGCCGCGGCTATTGATTCCATTATAATAGACAGCTATAATTTGTGTCTGTTCGTTGGGTCCAGTTATATGCCAAAGCAAGCTGCCGGCGTAGAGGAAGGTGAAGCGAAAATGTAAACAGTCCTTGCGGAAAGAATAAATAAACCTTTATAAAATATTTTCATTCAGAAAATGTCAACAATATTCGTGCAGGAATCCGTTTTAACAAAACTTGGTGGCCATGGCAGGGAATTGGCCAAAAGAACGACAAAAACGCACTTACAATTATGAAAGCACTTCACTCAAAAAAATATAACACTGCGGCAATATTTTCTATTGCTTTTTTTTGTACAACATGGCGTGGATAATAAAATATAAACGTTTTTTAGTATTTTTTCCAAATTTTTTTTAATTTATTTTGTTGCAATGTTCACACATTCCGTACCAACAGCTGATTTCAAAAAATCATTTGCTCTTCCTCTTCTCTTTACGATTCCGTCGTAATGCAGAATACCAAACTTCGATTAAAGCGGAGCGTAGAACGGGAACGTAATCGAAATGCAGAATAGGGGTGATTGAAACCTATTCATGTAGGTCTTCATATTGGGTTACCTGGTTAATAAGTGATAATTTTACACAACACATACAAATACTCAAAAATAAAATAATCCTTAACCAGTTACGTAGATAGGCGGCCACCGTGGTGTGATGGTAGCGTGCTCCGCCTATCACACCGTATGCCCTGGGTTCAACTCCCGGGCAAAGCAACATCAAAATTTTAGAAATAAGATTTTTCAATTAGAAGAAAATTTTTCTAAGCGGGGTCGCCCCTCGGCAGTGTCTGGCAAGCGCTTCGATTGTATTTCTGCCATGAAAAGCTCTCAGTGAAAACTCATCTGCCTTGCAGATGCCGTTCGGAGTCATCATAAAACATGTAGGTCCCGTCCGGCCAATTTGTAGGGAAAAATCAAGAGGAGCACGGCGCAAATTGGAAGAGAAGCTCGGCCTTAGATCTCTTCGGAGGTTATCGCGCCTTACATTTATTTTTTTTTATTTATAGTTAAGTAGATAACTAAGCTGAAGTTTATAACCAGAAAATATTTGAAGAAAAACAATATTCAGAGTACTTAGAATAGATGAAAAACATATACAATGAAGAAATAGAGAGAGAGGTATACAAATCATTTGGCAAAGTGTTGCATAACTTCGTGTTTGAACCGGGTTGTGTTTTTCAAACCTCTAATCGCTATTGGTAGATTTTACCAAAGGCGAACTGTGAAAACAAAATACTGTCGCTCTGTAACCGAGCAAGTAAATTTCATGCTACAGATAGCGAGTGATCGAGAGGATCTCATGAAACTAAAACGCTCCTTCAAATAATCTGGCTCATGTGTAACTATGACTTTATGTAATAATGTTAAGCATCTGAGTTTTAAGAGATTTTCAAGTGGAAAGGAAAATATTTTTATAGCAATAGTTGAAATGTGACATAACGTTTAAAAATGTAAATAAACCTAGCCACGTTGTTGTATGGGATATTAAGTTTCCTCCTACTCATGCTATCACAACCGGCATATAGTTCACAGCCATATAGCAATGTCGGTATAAGATACGCTTTAGCTAGGAGTAGGCGAATTTTAGGTGGTATGAATTGCTGGACACTCCATAGTGATCTCACACGTGGTCTACATTAGCGCTTATTTGGTTGTTCCATTTTAGCGTTCTATTGAAAATCACACCCAGATTTTTTACAGCGTCTACATATTTTATTCCAATCGTTTTTTATATATTGCGATACATTGGGACTTGTTTGGGTTCAAGACTAAGCCATTATGTGAGGCCCACGTGTTACAATGCTTTATAACATCCACGATATCATTTATATAAAGCACATATAAAAGTGGATCGAAAATTGATCCTTGAGGGACACCTTTTGTTACATTCAAAAGTTTCGATGTTGAGTCTCTAATACTTACGGCTTGTGAACTACGGAAAAGTTAAGTTTGAACTAGGCTCAGTGACAATGAAAAGAAATTATACAAATTTTTGAGTTTTATGCATAAAAGTGTGTGATCTACACAGTCGAAAGCTTTGGAGTGATCAAGTAGAGTTAGAAATGTTACGTTATTTTTGTCTATGTTTGATTTTATATCATCGGTGACCTTTAGAAGAGCAGTGGTACAGCTCCTGCTAGGTCTAAATCCAGATTGATACTGGTTAAACAGTGAGTTATTATTAATGAAGTAACAGATTTGATTGTGCATTAGTCGTTCAAGAATCTTAGATAAGAATGGTAAGATGGCATTGGGTTTCCGAACCGGAATGATATTGTATTTTTTCCAGCAGTCTGAAAAACTCGAAGTAAATAAAACTGTGTTGTAAGCGTAAGTAAAGATCTTACCATAATCTTTGGGAGTATGTACTTCAAAAACTTCGGGTGAATCCCGTCGAAACCCGTGGCGTTAGATTTTATGTTAAATATAGCTTGAACAACATCGCACTCATCAACACCCTTAAAACTGAAATTAGACGCAGCTAAACTGCCTTTTTCATTGTAACGGTCATAGCATATATTACTATTACATACCGACAAATCGACAAACTTTTCGTTTAAGTCGTTGATGTTCAGGGATTCATCATTAAAATTATTTTTTGCACCAAGGCCTATTTCGCGAATAAGTTTCCATATTTGACTGGAGCCTATGACGAAGTTGAATTGGCTTTTATAAAACGCCAACTTTTGACGTTTAATGGCTTTTGTTACTTCCCTTCTCTTAAACTTGAAATCATGGTATGCCTCCTCAGATCTGCATTGCTTCCATTTTAAATACGCTTTATTACGCTTTTATTTGATGGTTAAACCATGGGCGGCTCTTGACGCATTTTGACTTCACAACTAAGGGCACAAACTTTTCAAACAGATTATTGATTTTTGATTGGAGGAATTCTATCTGATCATCTGCTGATATTAGGGTACAGGCTAATCCGCAATCTACCGAATCAACTTCTATCTCTTGTTGGTGGTAATCAATATGTGCAAAATCACGATACGTATACGAAATCAAATCATGGTAGATATGAAAGTCATATGTGAGAAATATAAGATCATGTTTAGAAAAGTTTGGCACTGATAGTTGGCCGCACAAAAGCACCTTCGTTCCTGAATCTACAAAAAAAACTTCTAAAAGGGTACTACTGGGCCGTGTAAAATTATTTATTTATTTATTCCAATGTTACCAATTTGGCCTCAGCGTATCATTCAATCGTTATCAAAGATTTGTCGAACTATTATCGACAAGTTATCGATTTATTGCCGTTAAGCTTTCGATTATTTATATAAAATTTATCGATAATTTTTCAAAAAATTATCGATTTGTTACTAAAAAGCTATCAATATGTTTTAAAAAATTAACGTTTGGCTATCAATATTTTATCAGAGTGTTAATAATTTGTTATCGGCATGTTATCGATTTGCTATCGATGACTTATTGGTGGATCATGAAACAGATATTGAAAAAAACTGCCTTATAAAATCGATGACACATCTGTTACCCGTTGATAACAAGCTAATAAACAACCAATAAATAGTGGATGCCTCGTCGATAGCAAGCGAATAACTAACCGATTACTCGATAATTCTGGCGATTACAACCCGATTGTAAAACTATATCTGGTTGGTTGTTAATGATGAGAAGCCGACGAAGCTCTTCTCAAAAACTCAAAATGATTGATTTCTGATTAAGTTAACTCTATTGTGATTTATTTTCGATTGCTTGGTGAGCTTTATTTAACTTTGCTTTTGTTTACACAACGAGCCTTAGCAAGAACCTATGAAATAGGGTGGAGTTTCTTCCCTGAAAAAAGTGGTCTGTTACCAAGCACTCTCAACCCCTTAATCCAGGTGGGTATGCGGACCATACTTTTTGAATGATTTTCAGGCAGGCACTATATTCGGCTGTATTTGAACGGAGAACATCCGAAAGCGCGTAGGCTTGAGACATGATTTTTATGCTCAGTTGAGCAGAGCTCACAGAGTATATTAACTTTGATTGCATAACGGTTGGTTGTACAGGTATAAAGGAATCGAGATAGATATAGACTTCCATATATCAAAATCATCAGTATCGAAAAAAAATTGGAATGAGCCATGTCCGTCCGTCCGTCCGTCCCTTCGTCCGTCTGTCCGTTAACACGATAACTTGAGTAAATTTTGAGGTATCTTGATGAAATTTGGTATGTAGGTTCGATACGTGGTATTACATATATAAATAAATTAGCGGTACCCGGCAGACGATGTTCTGGATCACCCTGGTCCACATTTTGGTAGATATCTCGGAAACGCCTTCACATATACAACTAAGGGCCACTCCCCTTTAAAACCCTCATTAATACCTTTAATTTGATACCCATATCGTACAAACACATTCTAGAGTCACCCCTGGTCCACGTTTATGGCGATATCTCGAAAAGGCGTCCACATATAGAACTAAGGCCCACTCCTTTTTAAAATACTCATTAACACCTTTCATTTGACACCCATATCGTACAAACAAATTCTAGAGTCACCCCTGGTCCACCTTTATGGCGATATCTCGAAAAGGCGTCCACCTATAAAACTAAGGCCCACGCCCTTTTAAAATACTCATTAACAACTTTCATTTGATACCCATATCATACAAACAAATTCTAGAGTCACCCCTAGTCCACCTTTATGGCGATATCTCGAAAAGGCGTCCGCCTATAGAACTAAGGCCCACACCCTTATAAAATACTCATTAATACCTTTCATTTGATACCCATAACGTACACAAAAATTCTAGAGTCACCCCTGGCCCACCTTTATGGCGATATCTCGAAAGGGCATCCACCTATAGAACTAAGGCCCACTCCCTTTTAAAATACTCATTAACACCTTTCATTTGATACCCATCCATATAGTACAAACAAATTCTAGAGTCACCCCTGGTCCACCTTTGTGGCGATATCTCGAAAAGGCATCCACCTATAGAACTAAGGCCCACTACTTTTTAAAATACTCATTAACACCTTTCATTTGACACCCATATCGTACAAAAAAATTCTAGAGTCACCCCTGGTCCACCTTTATGGCGATATCTCGAAAGGCATCCACCTATAGAACTAAGGTCCACGCCCTTTTAAAATACTCATTAACACCTTTCATTTGATACCCATATCGTATAAACAAATTCTAGAGTCACCCCTGGTCCACCTTCATGTCGATATCTCGAAAAGGCGTCCACCTATAGAACTAAGGCCCACGCCTTTTTAAAATACTCATTAACACCTTTCATTTGACACCCATATCGTACAAAAAAATTCTAGAGTCACCCCTGGTCCACCTTTATGGCGATATCTCGAAAGGCATCCACCTATAGAACTAAGGCCCACTCCCTTTTAAAATACTCATTAACACCTTTTATTTGATACCCATATCGTATAAACAAATTCTAGAGTCACCCCTGGTCCACCTTTATGTCGATATCTCGAAAAGGCGTCCACCTATAGAACTAAGGTCCACGCCCTTTTAAAATACTCATTAACACCTTTCATTTGATACCCATATCGTATAAACAAATTCTAGAGTCACCCCTGGTCCACCTTCATGTCGATATCTCGAAAAGGCATCCACCTATAGAACTAAGGCCCACTACTTTTTAAAATACTCATTAACACCTTTCATTTGACACCCATATCGTACAAACAAATTCTAGTGTCACCACTGGTCCACCTTTATGGCGATATCTCGAAAAGGCGTCCACCTATAGTTCTAAGGCCCACGCCCTTTTAAAATACTCATTAGCAACTTTCATTTGATACCCATATTGTACAAACGCATTCTAGAGTCAACCCAGGTCCACTTTTATAACGATATTCCGAAATGCGTCCACCCATAGAACAAAGGCCCACTCCCTTTTAAATTACTCATTAGCACCTTTCATTTGATACCCATATCATACAAACAAATTCTAGAGTCACCCCTGGTCCATCTTTATGGCGATATCTCGAAAAGGCGTACATCTATAGAACTTAGGCCCACGCTCTTTTAAAATACTCATTAATACCTTTTATTTGATACCCATATCGTACAAACAAATTCTAGAGTCACCCCTGGTCCACGTTTATGCCGATATCTCGAAAAGATGTCCACATATAGAACTAAGGCCCACGTCCTCTTAAAATACACATTAACACCTTTCATTTGATACCCATATCCTACAAACAAATTCTAGAGTCACCCCTGGTCCATCTTTATGGCGATATCTCGAAAAGGCGTACATCTATAGAACTTAGGCCCACGCTCTTTTAAAATACTCATTAATACCTTTTATTTGATACCCATATCGTACAAACAAATTCTAGAGTCACCCCTGGTCCACCTTCATGTCGATACCTCCAAAAGGCGTCCACCTATAGAACTAAGGCCCACGCCTTTTTAAAATACTCATTAACACCTTTCATTTGATACCCATATCGTACACAAAAATTCTAGAGTCTCCCCTGGTCCACCTTTATGGCGATATCTCGAAAAGGCGTCCACCTATAAAACTAAGGCCCACTCCCTTTTAAAATACTCATTAACACCTTTCATCTGATACCCATATCCTACAAACAAATTCTAGAGTCACCCCTGGTCCATCTTTATGGCGATATCTCGAAAAGGCGTACATCTATAGAACTTAGGCCCACGCTCTTTTAAAATACTCATTAATACCTTTTATTTGATACCCATATCGTACAAACAAATTCTAGAGTCACCCCTGGTCCACCTTCATGTCGATACCCCCAAAAGGCGTCCACCTATAGAACTAAGGCCCATTCCCTTTTAAAATACTCATTAACACCTTTAATTTGATACCCATATCGTATAAACAACTTCTAGAGTCACCCCTGGTCCACCTTTATGTCGATATCTCGAAAAGGCGTCCACCTATAAAACTAAGGCCCACTCCCTTTTAAAATACTCATTAACACCTTTCATTTGATACCCATATCGTACAAACAAATTCTAGTGTCACCCCTGGTCCACCTTTATGGCGATATCTCGAAAAGGCGTCCACCTATAGAACTAAGGCCCACGCCCTTTTAAAATACTCATTAACACCTTTCATTTGATACCCATAACGTACACAAAAATTCTAGAGTCACCCCTGGCCCACCTTTATGGCGATATCTCGAAAGGGCATCCACCTATAGAACTAAGGCCCACTCCCTTTTAAAATACTCATTAACACCTTTCATTTGATACCCATATCGTGCAAACAAATTCTAGTGTCACCCCTGGTCCACCTTTATGTCGATATCTCGAAAAGGCGTCCACCTATAGAACTAAGGCCCACTCCCTTTTAAAATACTCATTAACACCTTTCATCTGATACCCATATCATACAAACAAATTCTAGAGTCACCCCTAGTCCACCTTAATGGCGATATCTCGAAAAGGCGTCCACCTATAGAACTAAGGCCCACACCCTTATAAAATACTCATTAATACCTTTCATTTGATACCCATAACGTACACAAAAATTCTAGAGTCACCCCTGGCCCACCTTTATGGCGATATCTCGAAAGGGCATCCACCTATAGAATTAAGCCCCTCTCCCTTTTAAAATACTCATTTACACCTTTCATTTGATACCCATATCGTACAAGCAAATTCTAGTGTCACCCCTGGTCCACCTTTATGGCGATATCTCGAAAAGGTGTCCACCTATAGAACAAAGACCCACGCCCTTTTAAAATACTCATTAGCAACTTTCATTTGATACCCATATTGTACAAACGCATTCTAGAGTCAACCCAGGTCCACTTTTATAACGATATTCCGAAATGCGTCCACCCATAGAACAAAGGCCCACTCCCTTTTAAAATATTCATTAACACCTTTCATTTGATACCCATATAGTACAAACAAATTCTAGAGTCACCCGTGGTCCACGTTTATGGCGATATCTCGAAAAGGCGTCCACATATAGAACTAAGGCCCACGCCCTCTTAAAATACACATTATCACCTTTCATTTGATACACCTATCCTACAAACAAATTCTAGAGTCACCCCTGGTCCATCTTTATGGCGATATCTCGAAAAGGCGTACATCTATAGAACTTAGGCCCACGCTCTTTTAAAATACTCATTAATACCTTTTATTTGATACCCATATCGTACAAAATAAATTCTAGAGTCACCCCTGGTCCACCCTTATGGCGATATCTCGAAAAGACGTCCACCTATAGAACTTAGGCCCACTCCCTTTTAAAATTATCATTAACACATTTTATTTGATACCCATATCGTACAAGCAAATTCTCGAGTCAGGCCTGGTCCACCTTTATGGCGATATCCCTAAATGGCGTCCATCTATAGATCTGTGGCCCCTTCCTCTTAAAATACTCTTTAATGCCTTTCATTTGATACCCATATCGTACAAACAAAATCTAGAGTCACCCCTGGCCCACCTTTATGGCGATATCTCGAAAAGGTGTCCACCTATAGAACAAAGACCCACGCCCTTTTAAAATACTCATTAGCAACTTTCATTTGATACCCATATTGTACAAACGCATTCTAGAGTCAACCCAGGTCCACTTTTATAACGATATTCCGAAATGCGTCCACCCATAGAACAAAGGCCCACTCCCTTTTAAAATATTCATTAACACCTTTCGTTTGATACCCATATTGTACAAACAAATTCTGGGGTCACCACTGTTCCACCTTTGTGGAGATATCTCGAAACGGCGTTCACCTATGGAACTAAGGATTACTCCCTTTTAAAATACTCATTAACACCTTTCATTTGATACCCATATCGTACAAAGAAATTCTACAGTTAACCCTGATCCACCTTTATGGCGATATCCCTAAATAGCGTCCACCTATAGAACTATGGCCCACTCCCTCATAAAATACTCTTTAGTGCCTTTCATTTGATAGACATGTCATACAAACACATTCCAGGGTTTCCCTCGGTTCATTTTCCTACATGGCTATTTTCCCTTATGTTGTCACCATAGCTCTCAACTGAGTATGTAATGTTCGGTTACACCCGAACTTAACCTTCCTTACTTGTTCATATTAAATTTAAGACCATTGCACCCACATACGCACCCACATCCGCAGATGTTATGCGAAGCTAAAACGAATTAAGCAATGAAGAGAATTTATAAATGGAGAACTGGATCAACGCAGCAACGAAAGTGGCTCTTCAGATAACTTGAAACTTAGAGAATTCTGCTGATTTGGCATTATGAAGAGTGCGGGCAATCTAAGGTACGCAGTAGTGAGGGAAGACAGCATTATCATGGTACCGGCAGCTCTTTTTCAGCGCTTGAAAACCATTGTTGACCTAACCTACCAAAATAATGAGTGCCTTATTTTTTTTCTTATTCATTAAGCGATAAAAAGATTGAACGAAGGTTTTGGGAAATTTATCCATCAAAATCGGTACTTTGCCGTGCATTGATTCCGTATATTCCGGTAAATAGCACCATCCAAGTATTAGCCATCCCGGAAATGATTTGATATGACTAAAATAAACCATCTAGGTCATCCAACTCTCTCCTTCCTACGATTGTGGTCGCCAGAGCTGTTAAATAGACAGGATTCATAACGGGTAGGTGAGATTGAAAATTTGCATGAAAATGTTGAGCTACACAACCCCTTGAGTTCCCTTCACAATCCTTAAATCGCTTGAAAGTACATAATATGCTGGTGAGGAGGTATAATTTGGTGGAAGATGATTCGACGTCACCCCCATTGCAATGAGTCACTTTTGATATTCCCACAGCTTAGTTAAGTAATTTGCGTTAAAAAAGGCAGCGATCAGTGGAAAGCGACAAACTTGAGCTCAATAGGCGGAAGGGGGTTGGCAAAGATCTAGCGTAAGAGTTTTGAGTCGGGGAAGTCGTTGGTACCACTTGAGGTAGGCAAGAAAACGCACTCGGCGAAGCGAAACAGCCCTGAGCTGAAGAGACGAAAAGAAGATGTTTAAATAGCGAATGCAAGAGTGATCACCGCTAGAGATGCGAAGTATATGCAGAATGGACCAGCAAAGCTGAACAGCCCTTCTTCCAGTAGAATATAACAACTAAAGCAAAGTTTGGTGGAAGGACCAAAAAGGAGATAACATGAATACTACAGCTAACTTCGGGAAAATGAGCACTTGATAATAATCCTGGTTACTCCAAGCAGTTCTTTGGGAAGATTTCCATCGTTAAGATTAGGCTTGAGCTGCTCAGTCTCATAAGGAGAATAGTTTGAAACCTATCGAATTTAAAACCTTCCACTCTTTAGTTTTGTTGTGTTTATACAACGGGATTAAAATCGTTCGGTGGGAGAAACATGCATTCCTTGAATAGTTAAAGGTAGGTTCATATCTAAAGTGCACTCGCCGCCTTACAGAGCAGGGTTAACTCTTCATACACCAATTAAATTAGAAGGCTGCAAATATGTAATACCCGAAGTTTGTCGCATTTCCAATATTTATTTGAAAAGCAACCTCGAGGCGCTGAAACTCCGTAAAAACTCGCTCCTTCGCTCCGCCAACCGGCGCCTATTCATCACACGAAGAGAGTTTAAATCGTTTTCCACCTGGTGCTTCCAACGGAGTGGGGGCTGCCCTCTAACTCTGCTTCCAAAGGCGGGTTTCGACAGAAACACTTTCTTGGCCGAAGCATCATCTTTCATTCGCATAACATGGCCTAGGCAGCGCAGCCGCTGCGTTTTAATTCGCTAGACTTTTGGATGTCTGCGTATAAATCTTCTTCGATACTCGCCATCGCCAACGCGTAGAGGTCCATAAATCTTTGGAAGAACTTTTCTCGTGAACACTCTCAAAGCCGTTTCATCTGCTGTTGTCATGGTCCATGCTTCTGCCACATATAGCAGGATGGATACGATAACAGACTTGTAGAGTATAATTTTCGTTTACCGAGAGAGGACTTTACTTTTCAATTGCCTACCTAGTCCAAAGTAACATTTGTTAGCTAGAGTGATTCTTCGCTGCATTTCAGAGCTGATATTGTTGCTAGTCTTGATGCTAATTCCCAAATAAACGAAGTATTTTACTATTTCGAAATTATGGCTGCGTTTTTGCCAAGGCGCGTATGCGCTGACTCTTTGCTCGATGACAGCAGGTACTTCGTTTTGTCCTCATTCACCATCAAACCCATCTTTACCGCTTCTTTTTTCAGTTTGGAGTAAGCAGAACTAACAGCGCGGGTGTTTAGGCCGATGATATCAATGTCGTCAGCATATGCCAGTAATTGCACGCTTTTATAGAATAGTGTTCCAATGCGATTAAGTTCTGCAGCTAGTATAATTTGCTCCAGTATCAAATTAAAAAATCGCACGATAGTGGGTCACCCTGTCTGAAACCTCGTTCAGTTTCGAACGGCTCGGAGAGGTCCTTCCCAATTCTGACGGAGCTGATGGTGTTGCTCAACGTCACTTTGCACAGCCGTATAAGTTTTGCGGGGAAACTAAATTCAGACATAGCGGCATATAGGCAGCTCCTTTTCGTGTAACCGAAGACGGCTTTAAAACCCACGAAGGGGTGATGTATGTCGATTCTCTTTTCACGGGTTTTTTCCAAGATTTGGCTCATTATGAAAATCCTGTCGATGGTAGATTTACCATGTCTGAAGCCGCACTGATAAAGTCCAATCACGGTTTACGGTGGGCTTCAACCTTTCGCACAATACACTTGAAAGGACCTTATATGCGATATTAAGAAGGCAGATTCCACGATAGTTGGTGCATTTTGCAGTACCCCCCTTCTTGTGGACTGGGCAAAGAACACTTAGATTCCAATCGTCGGGCATGCACTCGTCTGCCTATAGTTTGCGAAGAAGCTGCTGCGTGCGCCTTACCAACTCCTCACCCCCGTACTTGAGTAGCTCCGCTGGAAATCCATCAGCGCACACTCCGTAATTTTAGTCTCACAAAAAATGTGCTAAGGTTAGTTAAAAGCCTTTACGGAAGCTAAACATTATACGGTATGAAAATAATATCTACTTTTTTTTATAGTCAGTCTAATGTAAATATAGCGTGTATATATTACACACACATTTTCTATGCTTGAAGTTGCTGATAATTTATCTACGCATCTAAGTTTTATGCAGCTGTCGTAGATAATATTTTCATAAGTGGTTAACGATGTCACAGAGGCGATAAGAAAGAAAGGCTCATCATATAACTATACTCACATATGGCCGCAAATAAAATCATATACATACATATGTACGTATAAACACACACTTTTGTATGGGATATACTACAAGCATAATAGTCAAAGCACATAAATGGAAAGAAAACAGTGCCAAGCTTACGACCAAGGACATCCTAAGGTATAAAAAAATCTACAAGCAAAACAAATGCATTACGTTGGCCAAGGTGAGGATAATGCTAGCGACGGCAAACTCTCTCTAGCAATAAAATGCATTTACATACATACATATGAAGCTCGAGAATTTAGTGGGAACAAATTTAGAGCTTAAACAAGTAAAGAAGGCTAAGTTTGGGTGTAAGCGCACATTACATACTCAGCTGTCAAATAACAGCTTGCAAAACTTTTAAATTACCTTCTTTTAAACGTAAGCGGTGCCACGCGCATTGTCAAAAATTTTAATAGTTTTCTATTTAGCGTCATGAGGTCAACCCATCTACTAAGTTTCATCGCCTTATCCGTCTTTGGTAATGAATTATCGCACTTTTTCGGGTTTTCGAAATTTTCGATATCGAAAAGTGGCCGTATTTATAGTCCGATTTCGTTCATTTTAAGTAATGATAAGTAATGATCTGAGATGAGTGCCCAGGAAAGTACATACCAAATTGCATTAAGATACCTCAAAATTTACTCAAGTTATCGTGTTTACGGACAGACGGATGGACGGACGGACGGACGGACATGGCTAAATGAATTTCTTTTTTCGCCCAGATCATTTTGTTGTATAGAAGTGTATCATTGTAGATTTAGCAAAGCAAGTTCCATTTAAACATCATTACTCTCTACATTTATCAGCTTCAAATATATGTCCGATTTATAATCCGTTTGGTGCTAAAAGATTTTTAAACCATCAACATTTGTTCAGATGTTCACTGGTAATGACAATATATATGAGAATTGATAAAAGGAACACCAACAAGCAAACACAAGGACACATCACAGCAATGCGATTTTGCTATACACATATCCATACATACATACAGAGTGCATATACAACCCTGCAGGAAAGTTAGCTACCAGGCATCGGGAATTTCAGTCAAAGAAACTCAAATCACTTCTTTATAGCATGGAAATATTCAGCTTAAACACCGCCGTCCAGCTTTTGGTGTTCCTAAACTTACTCTTGTTGCCACGATTTCTCATAGCCAAAATTGTTCGGCTAGAACACGCGATTTTTCGCTGAACTGTTGTCAGGCATCGACTACTTCGTCCATCAAAAACAGCTAAGCCTACTTTCTTGATAAAAAAAGCTGCTGCTATTTTGACAACTCAATCGATGTGGGTGTATGTGTCTATTCAATCTATGTACATAAATCTTTGCTCAGTAGGAACTCTATCTCTACTTGCCCTTTCATTGACTCAGTGATTTCTTAGCTTTCGACAAAATGTACTTAGCAAAAATTTACCCAGATATACCAATTGGCCCTTTAAAAGTTAGAGCATTTCATAGCAAAATAACCCTTAGAATACTCACAACTAATCTTCGAAGCCAACCCTCGGAATCAAAATTGAGGATATCATGAAATCTTCGCTCACAGGTATGATTTGTTAGTTATTATCCGGAATTTGATTATCCTACAAAACCTTATACGTCACAACTATTTTTATGATCATCAACAGGTAGTGGTTCCTAATGCCATATAATCGCACAATATCAGGAAATAGATTTTCCCTGAAGGGTTGTTAAGGAAAATGTATATGCGTGAAGACAAGATGTATTTGAATTGTTTATGTTAGTGCAAATAGTCCAGATTATAGCCTTGAAGTTAGTATGGAGTTGTGGTTGTAGTTGATTCATAAATAGGGCATTCCTTAAAAAAAGCCAAAATGAGAAGATTTTTTGCCTAGTCTTTTTAACGAATTCTGGGGAATTCCAATTATTTTGCATTTTCTCCTAACGTTCGTACCGCTGAACTGTCGAATAAATAAGTCCAATATTCAGTATTGCAATATGGTCCTTATTTAGTCTACTTTGGGAGTAGTACAATTAAATTTCAATATCACGTACTTCACAATAGCGTTTTCAAATCAAACTGAGCACTGATTCCTCAGCTTGCGCTGCTTTTATACTCTCGCTTTTCTCGTTCACCCATCTCTCCAAAGATCTTGTCATTTCGCGAAAATCTGTTCGAGAACATGCTTGTGTGAGAGATCTCTTCGTTGCCTTGTACATAAGTGTTGCCGCTTGCTGTGTTTTATTGTTGAGATTATTTACTAACAGCATAGTGATGCTATTATTCGCCACAATATCTTAATTTTAATACATTCAAGCCAAAAGATCTGTTGACTACAAAATGTAAAATGTGCTGAGAAAATTTTGATAAAAATTCAGGCTGAACTTTAACGTTATTCTTAAAAATTGCCAAAACATTCACCTCTCTGTTGGTTAGTGGTTTCTTGAGCTACCCGGATAGATAAGGTCCGAGCTCAAGCAACGCACGAGGCGCCATTTTATTGCACTTACTCTTTGAACCTAATGCAGAGAGCCGTTCCTCCGTAGAAATCATTTGGTTCGACCAATGATCTTTTACATTACATTTAGCACCTTGCTGAAATAACGGCAGTTTATAACTGCACATAGCTTGAAACCTAGTTTGTGTTAAAACTGGGCGTTTGCACAGATAGTGCGGGACTATTCCTTTGATGCCTTCCTCGTTGCAGCTCCTGAAAATGCTCTTAAAAAGGATCCTCATTATATTAGCATGCAAGCCAAGCGGCCGGTGTTTCATGATTGTGGAAGTGATCCCAAATATTTCCTTTTTAAATCGTAACCCTGCCAAGTTTGCTTAATTATTTTGCAGGTGTTCGAAGAGTTTTGATTAAGACCCCAACCCCTTGGAAACTGCTATGTTACTTATGTTTGATCTGAATGGAATGTGCTTCACAACAGTCTCTGTAGCCTTCAGCACCGACTCTTTCATTGAAAGTTTGTCTGCCTTTTCTTTGCTCTCAATGCTTCTGTGACCAAATGCTCGCATTCGAGTGATGTTTTCGTAGTTAACAGCTGTATGAAGTGACGTGTTGCATGTGTTCATGGCCTTAGACAAATTCATGGGAGAGTTAAATGTGTCCTGCTTGGCTATTTAAGAAAACACATAACTAACGCCCTCTCATTGAGTTATCCTATGGAGACGTAAAAGCCCACTCGATACACAACACTTCTTTTTTGAAGATAGAAGCTGAGAAGGGAGGACACGGCTGATAGCGTCGCCAAAAGTTGCATAGAGAAAATACCAGATCAAACGATACAGGCCTTTTTTGACCCGTCGGTAGAAAGCGAAACTACGTCCTTTCTGCACACCCTTCTGTATATGTTATACCGACTTAATCAGTTAAGAAAGCATTCAGAAACTCTTTAAAGGAGGATAATTTCCACTTCGTAAGATACAACAATTTTTATATTGTTAGTTGCAAGCACACCGAAGTAAAAGATTTAGAACTACTACCGTCTTTTATGCGATAATTCGAAACTAGTGTTGTTCGTTGCAGTAGTCTAATCCGAATAAAGAGTTGTCAAGATTTTTCTTTGCCTGGATATTATCTAGTCCGGTATTTCATTGTCGGAATTGTGTCTTGTCGTGATTTCCGTAAATTGTGTGGCCTTTGCAGTCCGGATTATTCGGTTCGCCCTTCGGTTGTTAATTATTTGCAAATAACCGGAGATAAGCTGTGCCGAAAAATGCTATCAAACTAAGTTAAACGCCTTAAGTTTCTTTGATGTTTCTAGTTGCCACCAGACCGCAATGCCAAGAAGTTTTAAGCACCAACTAAGCATAAGTAATTAGTGTGGCAATAATACTAATTTGTTCACTAACATTTTTTCACAGAATGCGCCAAATGTAAATGTGATTTACTAAACTCACCACACTAAGTGCACTACTGTTTGCATTCTCTTTGTTAAGTAAGCTTAAACGAATGCCTTTGCGGCTACTTAGCTAACAGCTAGAATCATCGCTCTGCAATGCAACCTTGAATTTTGAATGAAGTAATGAAGACCTCGGTGGCTGGTAAGTATCTGTGCTACTGCGTTCTACATTCGTATGCACATTTATACGAAAACTCATATGTCTTAGCCTAGCTTTGCTTTGTTTTAAACTTTCCAGTGTTTACACACAATTTTTGGTTTTAGCTTAGATGAGCTCACATTGCTAGAGTATTTGAGTAGAGAGACCGCAAATGATTATTGAGTACAGCGTGATATTGAGCTACCTAAGGCTGCCAGTTCTATTTCTTAGGAGTTTTATCTCCTATTTAAATTTAAGAAAAGGCTGCTCTTTCGGAATCGTTTTTTGTCCAGAATGAAGTAAAAGAGAAATAAAATAAAACACTTTGTGTGAGTTTGGTCAAAGTCGGAATTATTCTTAGTCAATCAAGAGTCGGGTGGAGGTGCCACTTCCCCCACTTTTATAAATATTCATAAAATTAATGTATTGATTTCGAACAAACACGCACAATGCGGCTTTCAAGCACGAATCCCTACAACCTTAAGTCCCGTTGAGAGAGAGATACAGAATCGCGCAGCTTTTCGTGGGTAATGTCGACGAGGTAGCTGCGATAAATTGACGGTTTTCCAAAGAAAAGGATAGAGAACTAGCCAACGGTGACACTCGTATATGATATTAACACCTTTCCCCCTCGTCAGAGAGAGAGAGACGAAAAATTACTACCATGGCGGAACTATACAAGGTGGCAGCACGGTGAGAGCTGATTTGTACTTTTTTTATATGATTTGATACACCAACTTTCGGCGCAGTACGATTTTGACATTAGTCCATCAAGTACATGAAACTTTTATATATATTTGTAGGTATGTCACCGTGTTGCCATCTTGTATGGTTCCGCCATGAGTACTACTTACTATTAACGATGATGCTTCGGAGAGCGATGACGGAATTTTACTAGATATGCTCTAGACTCGGGGATAGGATGTCCTAGGATCGTGAAAGGAGATGTTGTTTGTACCTACGAGGAACATATATAAGTAGCATTAGTAACTTATGAGTAACGGCGATGCTCGGAGGGGGGATACTAATGCAGGTAGTACTCACCAGAAAATGATGACGGAGTACTATAAGAAACGTTGACATTTTGGAGAGTCAACAGAGTACTCCCCGATGATGTTAAATATTTGGCGATCGTTATGAACAAGAAACTGTCCTGGAGACCCAATGTAGTAGAAAGGGCCAGGAAGACCGCGGTTGTCTTGTACGGCTACATGTGGCCTATCGGCAAGAGATAGGGGAGAAGTACACTGTCTTCGTGAGATGGTAGTCAAACCGGCTCTGCTCTTTGGGATGCTGGTCTGTTGGAATGCACTGAACACGGCGAGCACCACTTAAATATGAGTGTCAGTACAACCCTTCCCTGTGAAACCTTCACCCCAGTCATTCCCCCGAGACAGGAATGGGAAAGGGACTCATCGGGAGCAGGGGACCAGGTTTGTGGGCGGTCTTTTGTCAGATGCTAAATGGAAGCCGCATGTTTTAGTTTGCTTATCACTGCGGCGTTTTTCAAGCGGAACTTGTCGCGATTAAGGATGAGTTGGATGCAATGATACTAGTGTTAGGGAAATCAACATCTGCTCGGTTAGCCAAGCGGCTATCAAGGCCTCCAGTTCAACTACAGTGCGATAGAGTGTAGTTTGTGGTGCCTGCACTCGCTTGCGTTTACATGGAAGTATTTTATGGTTAAGATTATCTGGATCCCGGACCATAGTGATATCCCAGGCAACTGTCTAGGGCATCTCTTAGCCCAAATCGGTACTACTGAACCAGATGAAGATGGCTTTACGGATTTCAAGGTTCCGCAGTCCATCCGTGGTCTGCTCCTGCAAAAATGGGCCTCGAGTCAGCTCAGCAAGCGTTGGGCGGACACTACCTCTTGCAGAGTAGTAAGATCTTTGTGAACGCTAGTAAACGGTAGTGACTGGACACTTCCGATATGATTTCATGCGGAACTTCTCAATATACTGGAACCCACGTTCTGTACCTGTATGGCTTTTGCGAGAAGTATGCGAAAGTACTTCGGTCGCAACTCACTTAGATCTCGGGAGGATTTATCCAACAATGACATCGGTCTCTTTCGAAACTATATCTTCGCTGCACACCGATTTTCTAAGAAGCTATAGCTACGTCACCGTGGTTTTATGGTGGTGGTATAACAACGGACGGTTATGTTGTCCAAGTGAGCTGCCCGTATCGGGGAAGCTACCACCTAATCTAACCTAACCCAACCTAAGCGTATATGTATATATGTATATCAAAAGTAACAGGTGGGATAACTGCTGGAGTTGACCACTTTATAAACCCATTATAGTTATAATTCTAAATATACTTAAGCATTTAATTCAAACTCAATCTTGTTCATCTACTGAACATTTTATTAAAAATATATTTTTTTCCTTGCAAATATTTATGTACTCTCGCACATTCCTTATTTGACCACATCCCCAACAACTCATAATTAAAGTATCTCACTACCAAAAAGAAACAAAAATATAATAAATGAAATGCAAAAGGAAATCTGTTACTCTGCACTCTGCACTTAAATACGAGTCAACCAACCACAATAGAACAGAGATTACAGCTTTTCAATTGTAGTGATAAGCAGAGAAAAATTTATTTCAAGTAAGGAATATCTCAACATTTTTAAATATCGCCTGCAAACATCGCGTTTGTGCTTTGCAAATGGTGAAAGTGTCAAATAAAATGTCTTGTTCTATGTGTTTCCTTCAAATGCATAACAAAATCGACCCCTAAACTTTGTAAGAACGCAAAGAATGATTTGAAATTGCACACGCAGTACATTAGTGTTGGCAAAACATCGATAGCGTATTTCTATCGATTACATCGATTTTTGGTGAAAAATCAATCGATAGTATCGATAGTTACTAGAAGAAATAAGACATTCAGAAAACTTGATAATGAAATATAGAAGAATTATTATTAAACGAAAGTTTATTTAAATCGCATCCTTTTTGAATGTAACAAACAAGTTAATGACAAAAACTATATTCAATATACACATATGAAAAGTTATGTTTCACAGTAAAATGATTTAAGCTGCCTACTGCCAAAATATTTTAGAGATAATCACATATTCTAGAGCAGTCTTGCATTAATGATTGTGAATATGGCGGATCTGGTTTCTATCAAAATATTTGATATTTTGCTTTAACAATAAAATTTTATTCAAATTTATATCTTTCAATCTGTTCCTTTTTTCACTATGTATGTGGCCGGCTTTCGAAAATATGCGATCAGATGTCACTGATGTTGCGGGAATGCATAAATGCTTGTCAGCGAGTTTCTTCAAGCCATTAGAAAAAGGTGCCCAATATAAGAGAGGAAATTGGTCTTTATCAATAACTGGGTTCTAAATATATTTCCTTATGTCTATTATTGCATCGCTCAGAGGATAAGATACCACGGGTGCGTCTGCTGATGGAAAAAAAAGTAACGATTCAACTGTCAAACTTTTAGAACACACGGCTGTTATATTTTTTACTGGTGTGTTGCAATGTTTTTAATTAAGTAATTCGCTGGCCATCGTGGAACTGTATTCTCTTTGTAATATATTTACAGCTTTATCTGCGTCCGTTTGAGTTTTGAATCACTTTTTCTTAAAGCTTGCATCGATAATCGTTCCTAGTATCAAAGCAGTTCTTGAATAATAAGGGTGGAATCATTTTTGAACAGATTCCATGATAAGCTTCAATACGTCTTTTGCACAGTCAGTATTAATTTCTTTTTCCAATTCCTTCGCCTGCTGTGTGATTCCACGAACAAGAGTTATTACTAAGGATGAAGTTGGGTAGCTTTCTCCTAATATCTTTTTTGTTACTACTTCAAACGGTGCGAGCATTGTTAAAATTTCATCGATTTCAACATACTCTTCAGCAGTGAGAGCAGGTGGCGCATTTTCACAATCCACAAGAGCTGTTGATAGTTCCGTTTTTACTTTAGAAATGCCTTCCATCATATAATCAGCCCAATCACGCAATCTATCGTAGACTGTTTTTTCGGGAAAGTTATGAAATTGCTGTCATGCAATTCGACCGTGTTTCCGAACGTCTCCGAAAGTAAATAAGTAAATTCGAAATTCGTACAGTGGCATCACTGAATTTACTCGGAACGTAAACTTTTGACGTTTATTTGAAATTTTCTACGACAAGTTCTTGCCAACGGAGAAAACTTACGAAACGCGAAAAATATTTAAAACAAACAGCCTAATCACGCAATCCATCGTAGCAAT
Organism: Eurosta solidaginis; assembly: GCF_040869045.1. Classification (NCBI taxonomy): domain Eukaryota; kingdom Metazoa; phylum Arthropoda; class Insecta; order Diptera; family Tephritidae; genus Eurosta; species Eurosta solidaginis. Next base: position 46,533,511 of record NC_090319.1, read on the forward strand.
GCTTCGAATTCGAATCTTACGAATCTCGAAAAAAGAGTCTACGATGGATTGCGTGATTGGGCTGAATATGAACTGTTCCATCTAGTACATAATTGTTGAATTAGTTTCAACTCTTCTTTATGGATGAGTCTCTGTATTTGACGTAATTTGTCGAACGTTAACGTACTTGAACGAAAATATGTTACCAAACTTTTAAACTTTTTTAAAATGTTTTCAAAATGTTTGCCTTTAAAACTCTCCTGCACTACTAAGTTAATTGAATGCGCAAAGCATGGTAAGTGGCGAGTTTTGAGAATATCTGAAGCCTTAGCCACTGTAGTGGTGTTATCCGTTACAATAGCTACCACTGAGTTATTAATTTTAAACTCCTCCATTACCTAGTCTATCACCTGAAAATAAGATTTTTTACATTCAATCCTTTAATTATAGAGTACAATTGACAACTTACCGTAGCAATAGCAATTGCGCTGTGGCTTCCCTCAAGTTTTATAACTTTTAATAGCGGTGATAAAATATTTTCATTTTTGATGACATGGCATGCGACAGCCAATATACCCTCATTTGATATCGAAGTCCACATATCAGTTGTTATAGCTGCATATTCACAAACATTCAAAAGCTCGCTCAATTTTTCTTTAATCTCTTCATAAAAACTGGCAATCAAAGATCCTTTTACCGTGCTCCTACTAGGCATTTGATGCTGCTTATTTAAAACACTTACAAACTCTCTCAGTCCGTCATGTTCACAAAATCTAAATGGCTGCATATCGACTGCAATCATCTTAATTAATGCTTTATTTATTAGTTTTTATACTCAGTTGGGCAGAGCTCACAGAGCATAATAACTTTGATTGGATAACGGTTGGTTGTACAGGTATAAAGGAATCGAGATAGATATAGACTTCCATATATCAAAATAATGAGGATCGAAAAAAAAATTGATTGAGCCATGTCCGTCCGTCCGTTAACACGAAAAATTTAGTAAATTTTGAAGTATCTTGATGAAATTTGGTATGTAGGTTCCCGCGCACTCATCTCAGATCGCTATTTAAAATGAACGATATCGGACTATAACCAAGCCCACTTTTTCGATATCGAAAATTTCGAAAAATAGAAAAAGTGCGATAATTCCTTACCAAAGACGGATAAAGCGATGAAACTTGGTAGGTGAGTTGAACCTGTGACGCAGAATAGAAAATTTGTAAAATATTGGACAATGGGCGTGGCACCGCCCACTTTTAACAGAAGTTAATTTAGAAGTTTTGCAAGCTGTAATTTGCCAGTCGTTGAAGATATCATGATGAAATTTGAGAGTTACGTTACCGCTATTTCTATATTTACGCTTAACAAAAATTAGCAAAATCGGAGAACGACCACGCCCACTTAAAAAAAAATTTTAAAGTCAAATTAAAAAAAAAAGTTAATATCTTTACAGTATATAAGTAAATTATATCAACATTCAACTCCAGTAATGATATGGTGCAACAAAATACAAAAATAAAAGAAATTTTCAAAATGGGCGTGGCTCCACTCTTTTTCATTTAATTTGTCTAGGATACTTTTAATGCCATAAGTCGAACAAAAATTTACCAATCATTGTGAAATTTGGTAGGGGATTAGATTCTAGGACGATAACGGTTTTCTGTGAAAAGGGCGAAATCGGTTGAAGCCACGTCCAGTTTTTATACACAGTCGACCGTCTGTCCTTCCGCTCGCCTGTTGACACGATAACTTGAGCAAAAATCGATATATCTTTACTAAACTAAGTTCACGTAATTATCTGAACCCACTTTGTATTGGTATAAAAAATGGCCGAAATCCACCTATGACCACGCCCACTTTTTTGAAATCGAAAATTACGAAAAATTAAAAAATGCCATAATTCTATACCAAATACGAAAAAGGGATGAAACATGGTAATTGTATTGGTCTATTGACGCAAAATATAACTTTAGAAAAGAACTTGGTAAAATGGGTGTGACACCTACCATATTAAGTAGAAGAAAATGAAAAAGTTCTGCAGGGCGAGATCAAAAGCCCTTGGAATCTTGGCAGGAATACTGTTCGTGGTATTACATATATAAATAAATTAGCGGTACCCGACAGATGATGGTCTGGGTCACCCTGAGCCACATTTTGGTCGATATCTCAAAAACGCCTTAACATATACAACTACCACCACTCCCTTTTAAAACCCTCATTAATGCCTTTAATTTGATACCCATATAGTACAAACAAATTCTAGAGTCACCCCTGGTCCACCTTTATGGCGATGTCTCGAAAAGGCATCCACTCATAGAACTAAGGCCAGCTCCCTTTTAAAATACTCATTAGAGCCTTTCGTTTGATACCCATATTGTATAAACGCATTCTAGAGTCACCCCTGGACCACCTTTGTGGCGATATCTCGAAAAGGCATCCACCCATAGAACTAAGGCCAGCTCCCTTTTAAAATACTCATTACCGCCTTTCGTTTGATACCCATATTATACAAACGCATTCTAGAGTAAACCCTGGTCCACCTTTATGGCGATATCTCGAAAAGAAGTCCACCTTTAGAACTAAGGCCCACGCACTTTTAAAATACTCATAAACACCTTTGATTTGATACCCATATCGTACAAACAAATTCTAGAGTCAGCCGTGGTCCACCTTTATGGTTATATCCCTAAATGGCGTCCACCTATAGAACCATGGCCCTCTTAAAATACTCTTTAATACCATCCATTTGATACACATGTCATACAAACACATTCCAGGGTTACCCTAGTTTCATATTCCTACATGGTGATTTTCCCTTACTTTGTCTCTATAGCTCTCAACTGAGTATGTAATGTTCGGTTACACCCGAGCTTAGCCTTACTTACTTGTTTTGTTATAGAATTATCGCCATAATATATATCCTGATTTAAGAAATCTTTGATTGCACTCTTCTTTTTTGGTGCATCTGGTTCAGAATCGTTTTCTTCTTTTAGTTTGTGGTATTTCCACTATATTTATATTTACTGCAACAAAGCTCGCATTGTACGAACTTAAAGTATTCAACTTTTTTAAAAAATTGCCACACGCTGGACTTCTGCCTATTCATATTTCACATTAATAATTTTCTGAGCTGAAAAGTGTTGACGTAAATTCAAATAACACACAAAATAATGAGATGGTGAATTCGCTCAAGAGATGCCAATGTGTAGAAATTTGGTATGTTTTCTATTTACGTAAAGTGCGACATAATCGACAGTTTTAACGATTGTTTTAGCGAACTATCGATGAATCGGAAGTTCAGAAACCATCGATACTATCGAGAGACTATCGATGTTTTGCCAACACTACATTACATACCCTACACAAAATCATGCACACGTGCCAATTATTAAATATATTTGTTGCACCAACTAAGCCAGCGATGCAAAAATTTTCATGCGACGTGATATCACAACGATGCAGGTGTACGATACTGATATCTTTTTTATGCTAAATAGAAAGAACTAAAAAGTAAGTCAATAAAAAATATCCGAAATAATGCACTAACTTTGTTCTTAGCCAACGGACCTGCAAGAATGTTTCTTAATTTATTTTTCGAATAGTTCTAAGAACTTACAAATTCCAATGAATTTTCTAACTGATACATTTTGTTTTATTTATTTTCCGATATGGTGAATGTACTGAGCCTGTTGAAAATATTTTCCATCATCAGCAAATATTGTTTGGAGACAGCGAAACTGATGACAAAAAATCACACTGAATATGGCACAACTCTGAGGCTGGTTTGTTTCTAAACTAAAATTTTTAAGTTCAATCTTTTATTTATGGAAGGGCAAAGGGCACTCACAGTCTACTGTGACCCATATAGTGGTTTTTGAGAGCTCGTGGCTTCTCCCTTATTCAATTCGTATGTTTGATGGGTACCCTTTTTAATGTGGGTATAAATTGGAGTGTCTTTGCTCAGGGCGGATATTACAGTTTTTATAAACTCTTCGTGGACTAAGAGATTCAGATGTTTATTTTGATGCCAAGCATAATGTCAAAACTGACATAAATTTTGTTGTTTCCAAAGCGTACGCGATGTTAGCTTTTATTCGTTTTAACAGTACGTCATGTACTCTCAAACTATTTTACTGGTATTTAATTCGGTCTAGGTTGGAGTATGCGGTATTTGTTTGCAAGCCTTTCCATGCATTCCATGTCAAGAGGCTACAGTCTGTACAAGGACCCTTTCTATGCTTTGCCTTGCGATCGTTGAACTTTGAGGACCCTATACCGTCTTATAGATCTCGTTGTTTGGTAATAAATATAATTTCGTTGAATTCGTGGCGAACTCTGTTGCCGATGTGCGTAGTATTTGACTCGAATACTGACTCCATTGATTGTTCGTACTTTCTCATGAGAATTCACTTTAATTTACACTCTCGAGTTTTTCGCTCTAAACACATACCATACTTTCAAAAGTTCAATGATCGCAAGGCAAAGCGTTGAATTGGTTGTTGAATACACTTTACCCTCTTGACATGGGATGCATGGAAAGGCTTTCAAACAAGTAGCGCGTGACGAAAATTAAACCGAACTAAAGACCAGTACAATAGCTTGAGAGGATATGACGTACAGTAACGACGAACAAAAGCAGACATCGCGTATGCTGTGGAAACAACAAAATTTATGTCAGTTTTGAAATTTTGCTTGGAATAAAAATAAACACCTGTGTCTCCAAGTCCACGAAGAGTTAAGACAAAACTGGATCAACCGCCCTGAGCAAAGACACTCCAAGTTATACCCACAAATATATCAATTGAAGCAGACAGGAGCCACGAGCTCTTAGAAAGCATATATGGATCACTTTAGTCTGCGACATCACCTAAATAAATAAATTAACTGTGAGAGCCGCGCCATTAAGAAAATAGTACACGTTACAAACTTCAGTTTTAAAACAAAGCAGTCTCGGAGAGTGATTTTCTGTTGTTGTTGTTGTTGTAGCAGTGCTACCCCCCACCTAATAGCTGCGGTCGATCACAAATTGTCATTAATATCCTCTAACGGGAGTCCAAGGAAACTCGCTGTTTCAACAGGGGTGGACCATAACGAAAGATGTGTTAGAGGCCTTGGTTCCACATTACAATTAAAGAGATGGTTGGTGTCATGTGCGGACACATTGCAAGCGGGGTGTACCTTTTGTATGTCGGGGTTGATTCTGGATAGGTAAGAGTTTAACCTGTTACAGTATCCAGAACGAAGTTGAGCCAGAGTGACTCGCGTTTCCCTAGGGAGTATGCGTTCCTCTTCCGCAAGTTTTGGGTACTGTTTTTTGAGTACTGCATTCACCGGGAAATTCCTGGCATAAAGGTCCGGCGCCTGTTTGTGGAGTTCACCAAAGACCTGCTTATGTTTTTTTGCTTCATACGGCTGAGTTATCAGCTGCCGTATTTCCTCAAAATGCTTACGGAGATGACTCCTTAAGTCCCTAGGCGGTGTTAGCTTATCAATAAGATGCCTGTTGGGATGCCCAGGTTTTTGGGTATTCAACAGGAACTGTTTGGTTAGCATCTCATTTCTCTCCGTGATGGGGAGTATCATTATGTAGATGGAGCGTCATTATGTAGATGGTGTTCAGGAGACATAAGAAGACAGCCCGTGGTGGTTCTGAGAGCAGTATTTTGGCAGACCTTAAGCTTCTTCCAGTGGGTAATTTTTAGGCTTGGCGACCATATAGGGGATGCGTAGCACGCAATCGGCTGGCCAATTGCTTTGTATGTGGTAATGAGCGTTTCTTTGTGTTTTCCCCAAGAACTGCAGTAAGGAATTTGAGGATTTTATTACGGCTCTGGATTTTCCGTACAATTGCGGCTGCGTTCTCACCAAAATGTAGATCCTGATAAAACGTCACACCCAAGATTTTAGGGTGTAGGACAGTCGGTAGCGTAGTGCCATAGACGTGGATGTTCAAAATGGTCGACATTTGGGACGTCCATGTTGTAAATAGGGTCGCGGTGGATTTAGTCGGTGATAATACCAGGTTTCGCGAGGCGAAAAAACTGGAGGGATCAGAGGGGTAGCCGTTTAATTTGTTGCAAAGCTCATCGATCTTTGGGCCTGGGCCTGTGGCCATTATTGTGCAGTTATCGGCATAGGAAACGATAGTAACTCCTTCTGGTGGCGATCTTTTGTCATCAGTTTCGTTGTCTCCAAACAAAATTTTCTGACAGGAAATATTTTCAACAGGCTTAGCACATCCACCCTGTCGAAAAATAACGCACTATTGTTGGCAGTTTCTTGCGCTTCTCATCATATTTCCGCCAAGTAGCTCTCTTACACCTTCCAAAATCTTTGTTGTATAAAGTTAGAGTGGCAAATGTGAGTTAGTTTATGAAATACCGGAAAAAGTCAATTATAACTATGCTATTTTAAGAAATTGCTAATTTTTTCTGCTGGTTAAAAATGGAATCTCATCGATACTTAAAGCCAGCACAAAATCGTTACTTTTCCCTCCATATCGTGTTATCTTTATCAAAGATGGCACATAACCACAAAACAAACTCCAGATGCCCTCATACATATGTACATTTATGTTTGTACCAAATATTTTAGTTTATGTAAAAAAGAAGGGAATCTTGAATGCAGTTTTTGCTTAGTTTTCACTGCTTCACCCTAACTTTATGCACGTTTTCTTTATGGGCCCTTCTTTTCTTTAAGTCTTTGGTGTAATATCCCTAAGCAGTTTACACTTGTTCAAACGTTTTTCTCTACGTTTATATAGAATAACTATCAACTGACATAGCGTTTTATCGTTTAAGCATTTTTTTACGCGTTTTGCAATTTCGCCAACTTACTTGATGTGGTCTAAGTATAAACTAACAAAAAGCAAAAGGGTTCATTTACTTAGTTGGAAAAAAGATTTGATTATATGTATGTATTTAAAAGTGCAGCATAATGCTCCGTTGTAAAGTTTAGAGAAGCAAAGAAGAGGGTGCACGATTGCAAAAGTGTTCACATAGAGTAGAAGCTACTAAACATTTTCATATGAGGTGCATTCCAAAAAAAACGGGAAATACACGAAAACATTATTCTAGCTGACTCTAAGCTAATCTAGATTAGGCGATCAAACTTTCGTAGTAGTACGGAGGAATAGAGGTAATACGGAAAAAATATTTTAAACAGACTCACAAATATCTCGAAATTGGCGCATAATAGTCCGCAGATAAACTTGCAATAATCTGCAGAAGATAGAGTATACTGGATATTTTTAAAACGGTGCTACTTAATACTCCTCTGAAGTACTTTTTTATGATATGATTCTTAAATGGTCCTAGAATAGCAACGAAATTAATTACGAAATTATCCAGCTAGCAATCTTTCTGGTATGTTGCTCCGTAAACATGTCCCAAAACGGTTCCAAATTAATCTTGAAAACAATTCCGAAACTATACGCAGATAGTCCCGAAATTTTCATGTAATGGTCACAGCTATTTTATTACGAAAACAACCAAAAAATGATCCGAAAAGGTACCGAGAAAATCTGGGTTAAAATTCCAAAACCTTCCTAAAGTTGTTCAACAAATCTTAAAATAGGCCCGAATAGGTATCCAAAACAATCCTGAAACTGTCCCTTAACAGTCCCAAACAGTCTTAAATTTATCCGAAAATTCAGCCCAAAATGGTAAAGTCATAGTCTTGATATGATTCCAAATATAAACCTGAAATAATCTCGAAATGGTCCAAAATGGTTCCAAAGTGTCCCGCATGGATCCAAAAAGCCATGTAACGATCTCAAAAAATCCCCTAGAAAGCCATCAAATTATTCGTAGATAGACAGGAAATAGCCTTGGAATGAACCCGAAACTTTTTTATATGTGAACCGATAACTGACAACTTTCCCAAAAATATTTAGAACAGAATCTATAAGAACTACGTACCAAGGGGAAAGTTGGAATGCACGGACATCTTGGTATTTTGACATTGAGATTACTAGATGTTGACCCTCTGACTCAATCACACCAGAACTGTTGAACTTATTTCGATGAAACTTGGCACATAGATAACTTAAACTCAAGAAGGATCTATTGGGCACATTTTTTCAAAGGCGGAAGTGTCTTCAGTTCAATCCCAAATGTAGTCTCGAAATGATTGCACTCACCTTGAAATAGTCCTGAATCGATCCAGAAATCTATCCGTAATTAATACAAACACAATCCTTAAATTGCCCTCAAATGCCATCCAAAAAAATAAATTGATACAAAAATATTTCAAAAAAGTCCCGAAAATACCACGTAATAAACCCGGAATAAACCTCACAATCTTGAATACAATCCCGAAGTGATCCTTTGAAAGAGTCGTGCAATGATCCCGAAATAGCCCCAAGTAGTCGGTAATTCATCCCATGTATGGCACTGTACACTTTTTTATATTTATTAAGGCCTCAATATAAGTGACCTTGATGCCAAAAATCCGATAAATTGCTGAACGACGTTAAATATGACCAATATACCAAATTTTATTGGTCTGCACTAGATTCGTTTTTAGACGGCGATTTATAAAAGGATTCCAGGTGGCAGGAAGGCAAGGGACGTGAGCGCTGCACAGCTCACTTTTCCAAAACTGATTTAAAGCTTATCTGTTTGACCCAAATACCAAATATGTGACCTGGAATCATGAAACGACCCTATTGTGCAAAAATACCGTGTGGAGATTGAAATCGCTTTTTTTAATTTATTTAATAATTGGCAATCCCAGATTATTAAATCATACAAACCACTTTTAATTGAATATATTGTAACGAATTTAATGCAATTCTCCTTATTTGCAATCTTCTGCTAACGTTCGTATCGCTAAACTGTTGAATAAATAACTCCGATATTGAATAATGTAAAAATGGCCTTTATTAAAGTACTTCACAACTTATACTTTGCAACTAGCTTGCTTAATAACCAAACCGACTGATAGCTTAAATGAAATTGAACTATTGCCCGACAGATAGCGTGCTTAACTGAAACTGCTCTTAGTGCCTCTACTGCTGGTGCTTTTATACTCTGTGATTTCCTCGAGGCATCTTCTAGGCGCTTCCAGAATTTACTTAGTTACCGCCATATAATTATAGGTACAGATGCACGTATATAGCTCCTCATATGCGTGTATTTGTGAGTGACACTCCCACAATTACAATTGCATACTTTTGGGAGCATCACAGATAAGATATCTGCATATGTTTGTGCATCTCTTCTCTGCTGCGTGTACGTAAATATGTGTAGACATAATAATTTATTCGTTTACGTATATACAAGTGCAGCGGCTTGCTTCATCGTTGTTGTGGCTTAGTTACTTAGTAACAGATTAGTGATGGGAGTATCACTTAGTGTCACTAATATTCGTCACACTGCCCTCCACCTAAGTCTGATCGTCCCGATCAGACAAATCTCCCGATCTAAACGCTGCTAGCATCTCCAAATATACCACTCTTCTACTTTGTTGTTTCCCAATGGTTTGTGTGCGGTAGATGGTGTCACTGATCTTCTTCACAATTTTGTACGGGCCTTCCCAACTGCGCCGAAATTTGGATGGAACACCTTTCCGCCGGTGCGGGTTGTACAGCAGTACCAGACTTCCCTCCAAGAAACTTTCCAAATTAAATTTTTTGTCATACCAGTGTGTGATTACTACTCATTACCCTGGGCGGTTCCCTTACACTCTGTTGTTTGGCCAATGAACTACTTCGTAGAGCTTGCGCTTAACGGATTGGCTACGCATAATCAGTATGGTTCCCACGTTTCACAACAGTAGTGCACTCCTTCTAGAAACTACCCTCGCATTTTTTCTGGGAAATTCGTTGCTTCGTTTTTGTGCGTCCGTTAGGTTTTGTCAATGCCAGTGTTTCTCTCGCAGGTACTTTTGATTTCCCTTTATTTGGCCCATTCGATCTATCAACTTTTGCCTTTGACTTTCGTAGTCTTTGTCGAGTCTTCTCCACCAGTACTCGATTTCTGCTGAACCCTTTCTGCAAACTGAAGTTAAGTGATATATCCTGGTTCTTATAACGCATCACCCTTCTCCGCATATCGATCTTGGTGTCATGGTCAACCAAGTAGTCCACTCCCAATATGACTCCATCGACGATCTCCGTCACAACGAATTTGTGTAGAACTGCGACCTTTCCAATCAAGACTTCACATACCACTTCTCCCAGGACTTGGTTATACTCGCCAGTGACTGTACGCAACCTTGCTCCAGGTAACGGTTTCATTCTCCTGTTGACCAAGTCAGATCGGATTAAGGAATGAGATGCGCCCGTATCTACAATCAGAACACGTTCTTTACCATCCGCATTCCTCTGCTCTATTTTTTACCAATTTGTGACACAGGCATCACAGGACATTCAATAGCTGGAGCTAGCTCTCGATTTCTACATGTTACTCGCTCTTGCTCATCCCCTCCAGCTTTGTTATTAAGACCACCCATGCTGTTGAAACCACTAGGATCAAGGTCACAATGACGTGCTATGTAACCGGGCTTCCCGCATTTGAAGCATTTGATAACTCTCTCACTCTGCTTTTGCGATTCTTTCAGCGCCTCCAATATTGCGTCCACCCACTCTGGCCTTTCTACTTCCACACGGCGTGCTTTGAAAACAGGCTTACACAAAAGCGACGCTGTTTCCTGAATGAGAGCATGTGATATCATTTATGCAAATGTTGGCTTTGGGTTTGGGTATATGGCTCGCTTCGTTTCGACGTCCCGTATGCCATTTATAAAGCCCTGAATTTTTACACTTTCGGTGTATTCCACGGGTGCGTCGGCATTCGCCAAATGTGCAAGCCTTTCGACATCTGACCCAAACTCCTGCAAAGTCTCATTTGCTTTTTGGTAGCGGTTTTGCAACTCAATTTGGTGTACCTGCTTCCTGTGTTCGCTTCCGTATCGCCTCTCTAGAGCGCTCATCAATGTTTCGTAGTTGTTCTGCTCTCCCTCGGGAATAGTCTGTAGGATTTTAGCAGCAGATCCTTTCAATGCCACGAATAGTGCAGCAACTTTATCTTCAGCACTCCAGTTGTTCACTGCTGCGGTCTTCTCAAACTGAATCTTAAATACCTGGAAAGGAACAGAACCGTCAAAGGTTGGTGTTTTTACCTTTGGATTGCTTGCTGGAACAGCTGGGCGATTTGGTTGTAACTGCTCCATACGACGTTTTAAATCATCTACTTCTGCCTGAAATTGGGCCAGTTTTGCATCCTGCGCTTCCAGTTTTGATGATACCTGTTCCAAAATTTCTGCCGACATTTCAGATATACGTGCCTCTTTCGCTTCCAATTGAGATGCCATATATGTCTTTTGGTCTTCCAGTTGATATGACACTTGCGACGTCATTTCTTAAATACGTGCCTCCTGTGATTCCAGTTGGGATCCTATATATGTCTTCTGTTCTTCAAGTTGAGTTTCCATCTTGGATGTAATCTATGTCGACATTTCTGACATACGCGTTTCTTGTGCTTCAACCTTCGATGTTATGCGTGTCTCTTGGGATTCCATCTGTGATGATATATACGGTTTCTGTACTTTCAGTTGAGATGACACTGTCAATGTTTGAGCAGATATTGCAGCTAAAATCATGTTTAAGACTGTGCTCGTAACTGTCTGCGATGTTTCGTTTTTCTCTTCAATTTTTGTTGTTGTCTCGTCCCCATCGGGATAAAAGACATACTCGTCCACATCGATTCCTTGCGATTCCATTACCTCTAGTAGCCGTTTTCAGTTGCTGGATCCTCAATTCACTCAACTTTGCCATGCCCAAGTTGTATTCCCAATCTTCGGAATTTATTCAACAATTCCTCTTCTGACACCAATTGTAACGAATTTACTGCAATTCCCCTTATTTGCAATCTTCTGCTAACGTTCGTATCGCTAAACTGTTGAATAAATAACTCCGATATTGAATAATGGAAAAATGGCCTTTATTAAAGTACTTCACAATATAACTTATACTTTGCAACTAGCTTGCTTAATAACCAAACCGACTGATAGCTTAAATGAAACTGATCTATTGCCCGACAGATAGCGTGCTTAACTGAATCTACTCTTAGCGCCTCTACCGCTGGTGCTTTTATACTCTGTAATTTCCTCGTGGCATCTTCTAGGCGCTTCCAGAATTTACTTAGTTACCGCCATATAATTATAACTACATAGCTTCTCATATGCGTGTATTTGTGAGTGACACTTCAACAATTACAATTGCATACTTTGGGAGCATCTCAGATAAGATATCTGCATGTGTTTGTGCATCTCTTCTCTGCTGCGTGTACGTAAATATGTGTAGACATAATAATTTATTCGTTTACGTACATACAAGTGTAGCAGCGTGCTTCATTGTTGTTGTGGCTTTATTTTTTTAGTATCAGATTAGTGATGGGAATATCACTTAAAAAAAAAATAAATATAAGGCGCCATAACCTGCGAATTTGCGTCGTGATCCTCTTGATTTTTCCCTAAAAATTGGCCGGACGGGACCTACATGTTTTATGCCGACTCCGAACGGCATCTGCATGGAGCGCGAGGGGCGACCCCGCTTAGAAAAATTTTCTTCTAATTGAAAAACCTTATTTCTAAAATTTTGATGTTGCTTTGCCCGGGAGTTGAACCCAGGGCCAATATTGGCATCAAACGAAAGGTGTTAATGAGTATTTTAAAAGGGAGTGGGCCATAGTTCTATAGGTGGACACAATTTCGGGATATCGCCATAAAGGTGGACCAGAGGTCACTCTAGAATGTGTTTGTACGATATGGGTATCAAATTAAAGGTAATAATGAGGTTTTTAAAAGACCCTTAGTTGTATATATGAAGGCGTTTTCGAGATATCGATGAAAATGTGGACCAGGGTGACCCAGAACATCATCAGTAGGGGACCGCTAATTTATTTATACATGTAATACCACCAACAGTATTAAGGCCAAGATTCCAAGGGCTTTTGATTTCGCCCTGCAGAACTTTTTCATTTTCTTCGACTTAATATGGTAGGTGTCACACCCATTTTACAAAGTTTTTTCCTAAAGTTATATTTTGCGTCAATAAACCAATCCAATTATCATGTTTCATTTCTTTTTTCATATTTGGTATATAATTATGGAATTTTTTTACCTCAAAATTTACTCAAGTTATTGTGTTAACGGGCGGACAGACGGACGGACGGACGGACGGATATGGCTCAATCAAATTTTTTGTCGATCCTGATTATTTTGATATATGAAAGTCTATATCTATCTCGATTCCTTTATATATGTACAACCAACCGTTATCCAATCAAACTTAATATACTCTGTGAGCTCTGCTCAACTGGGTATAATAATAACAACCCTATATACCGTTTTTCACTTTTTGAGTGATACTTATATGAAATATAACGCTCTTTCCAAGGGAACAAACCGCAGTTTTCTATCTATCTTAGTTTTTTCACAAATCGCATTTAAAGCCAAATCGGAACACAAATACGATTTTTTTAAATATTTCGATCCGTGCGCCACCTATCGGAGTTTTTTTTTTTCTTATTATTGCATTGTCATCGCTCTGAACAAAATTCCAAGTTTCAAGCTTGTAGCTTATCTGAAAGTTAATTAAATTTTGATTATAAAATGCATTCATAACGGCCAGCCGCTACGAAGAGTCAAGCTAAACATAAACTTTAAATGCGTTTTTCTCGAAAACTTGTTTTCGCACAATAGGGTAATTTCACGATTCCAGGTCACATATTATTAGTCTCAATAAAATATATTCAGGTTTTGTCGGTTTATAAAAATGTTCCCCATCCTATATAGCCGATAGGTTTTTCAACGTTATTTGCAATCTCTGCGTCAAAATCCTTCTAAATCTATTCAGCTGCTTTGACGTGATTGAATCACAAAAGCAAACTTCCAGGCATCCAAATATCAAAATTTTCACTTTTAAGATAAGATTTTAGATAAAAAAGACGTGCTTTAACTCTAAGGTCTATGTAAACAGATTCTCCTAATTACACGGCCGCCATGGCGCGGTACTAAACTGTTGGCCGAACTAACCAATGGTTTCCGACTCAAGCGACGGGACAGCTTACAGCAAAATACTTGTTAAAATTTTGTTTAAAATGGATGCGCCCCTCCGTAGTAATTTGGCAAGACTTTTGACTATATTTCTCCCATAAAATGCTTTCATTCCTTTTTCTGTGGAACGATATTTGTATAATGCATGCCAAATTGAGCATATGTGTGAGGGAACAAACATAGTTGGCTGCGTTTACTCCAGACCACGCCAGCCAAATAGAGTGGAAATCGCATGAGCAAGAGATCTTATTTAGATAGGAATGCCACATATTTTTGTTTGGTTAAAAGGGAAAACGTAAATAAATATTTTTTATATAAAATATATGAAATAAAGGTATATACATGAAGAATTATTATATTCAGCCAACATGCTTATACCAAAGAAAAGTTACTCATACTGCGTTTAATAAGTGGTCATGAATTTAGAAAAAGACTTGGAACACAAGAAATATGCCTAGGGATAGCATAAGTTCTGGCCGTATGGCCATAGCAATTTTAAAATATAAATGAATTAATATTTAAGGCCGATCTTTTCTTCCAATTTACACGTGATCCCTTTAATTTTTCCTACACAAAGTTGCTCATATCTCTAAAAAGAAAAGACTTAAGGCTCGTGATGGGAATATTAACTGAACACCTCCTTCTGGTTTCACGTTTTTATAATTAAGGCCTTGTCAATAACAGCAGATGTAGGAAGTGCGAACTGCATGAAGAAAGGGTTGAGTACGTTCTGTGCTCGTGTGCTGCGCTCGTGAGGTAAGGGCTCCAGTTTTTTGTGCCGGAAGATTTGCCATATGTCGAGCCAGCAACTTAGCTCCGTGCCAGAAAACTTCTTGTATTTTCCAAGAGATTGAAATGATTCTATAACATAAGTCCTGGTGCTTAGTTGGAGTTTGTCCGGTTGTTCGTAAAACAAATTCTGATTACACTATTAACACATACAGTCTAAGTGCGGTCTTAATTTAGCGGCCAGTTCAGTCTTAACTAATATCAAGTACATACAAATTGTGAGCATCATGTTCTGCTGTTTCAGAATCGAAGTTGTCATATTTAGGCATATTTTCTTTTTTTAGAATTTGTCTTCATTTTAAATAAATGTTCAAGACAAACATATATTTCCTAAATGGCCATAAAGTAAAATCTAAAAAGAGCACAAAATCAATTGACATTGAAACTTAAAGGGATTAAGAATATGCCTGCGGTAAGTATATCGGGCGTAAAAAGTGATTCCACCTCACACATGCCAAGGAGCCCACTTTCGAGGAAATTGATAATAAAGCATTTTCAACGGTACTGCGCAGTGCCTTCTCCGCTGAAGATTACAACAAAGCATCCTCTTCTGAATAATTCGATTCCTTTAGCACTCGAAGTTGACAATAAAATATTCTATTCGGAGAAATGAGGTCTCTTCGTTAGAAAGTTAACAATAAATAATTCTCTTTGAAGTAATGTGGTCTCTTCTGTTGCTGAAGTTTACAATGAAGTATACTCTTTGAAGTAATGCGGTCTCTTCAGCTCACGAAGTTGAAAATAAAGTATTCTCTTCGTAGGTCTCTTGAGGTCTTCGCGTTAGAAAGTTAACAATAAATAATTATCTTGAAGTAATGCGGTCTCTCCAGCTCTCGAAGTTGAAAATAAAGTATTATATTCGGAGAAATGAGGTCTCTTTGTTAGTAAGTTAACAATAAAGTATTCTCTTTTATGTAATGAAGTTGCTTTGTTAGTAAGTTAACAATAAAGTATTCTCTTTGATGTAATGCGGTCTCTTGAGCTCTCGAAGTAGAAAATAAAGTATCATCTTCGAAGTAATGCAGTCTCTTTGTTAGAAAGTAATGCGGTCACTTCAGCTTTCGAAGTAGAAAACACAGTATTCTCTTCGAAGTAATGCAATCTCTTCAGCTATCGAAGTTTACAACAAAGTTTTTTCTTCGAAGTAACGCAGTCTCTTCAGCTATCGAAGTTGAAAAAAAGTGTTCTCTTCGAAGTAATGCAATCTCTTCAGCTATCGAAGTTGACAACAAAGTTTTTTCTTCGAAGTAATGCAGTCTCTTCAGCTTTCGAAATTGACAACAACGTGGTCTCTTCGAATTAACGCAGTCTCTTCAGTTTCGAAGTTGACAACAAAGTTTTCTCTTCGACGTAATGCATTCTCTTCAGCTATCGAAGGTGACAACAAGGTATTCTCTTCGAAGTAGTGCAGTCTGTTCAGCTATCGAAATTGACAACAAAGTTTTCTCTTCGACGTAATGCAGTCTCTTAAGCTATCGAAGGTGACAAAAATGTATTTTCTTCGAAGTAATGCAGTCTCTTCAGCTATCGAAGTTGACAACAAAATTTTCTCTTCGGAGGAGCGCAGTGTATGCAATAGAAAGTTAGCGATAAAGTATTCTCTTCGAAGCAATACGATCTCTTCGGCTGCCGAAGTTGTCAAAAAATTATTTTCTTCGAAGAAATGCGATATCTTACGTAGGTAACAGCTTTTGATTGTTCACCCGATTATAAACTAATTTGGCACCAACGATCGCGCAATAAACCATTTGGCAGGGAACATTGAGCCTCCATTGTGCCGCTGATTTTGCAATTAGATGCGTTGTGTGGCTAAGCCGTACGATGGCAGGTACTTAAGTAAAGCATATAATATTTAAATAGACCTTAAGACCATGGTTATATGGTCAAATTAATTTCAAGTCATTTAAAAGGACATAAGGTCAATTGATCTTTTTTGTCCCTTTACCTAATGTCATGTTAATGCCAAAAAATCATACATATTTTAAGAATTTATTTTTTGATTTTAATATAAAATTTTATTGATATCGACAATAACTTTACCTGTCAGCATCTAGCTGCGACCCTGATTTCCCTACTTTAGCTTATTGACCAGAATCAATGACAGCTTCCCTACTACTTGCTAATGCAATCGAAATGGTTCATATTTCTGTAAATCATTCTACCCAAGTTATGGCAAGAATTGAAAGTCACTAAAACAGAAACATGAAAAGGAAGAAGAATAAAGCAATTAGTGAAAACAGTAGAAGCTACAAATAAAGCAAAAATAAATTGCCGGTGAAAGCGGTCAACAGTTAATTAGCGTTAAGATAAGGGCGATTGAAAGCAGAAAATTATGTTTACGACATACAATACAAAAAGGGAAAAACCAGTTGACTTGAAAAAAGGAAGGATTCAACTTTCACACCTTGACAAGCAATTTTTCTACGCGGCTATTGAACGAGCCAATTTATCTTATTGCGAAAGCACGTCAAGTCGGAGGAGGCAGCGGCACAATATGCAGTCATTTCAAAAGAAACGGTGAGTGAACCCCTACAGAAGATAAAATGTATGTACATATTATTATGAAATTGTTAAAGGCTAAATTCTGCCTTTAAAATATATCTAAAGAAATATGAAGAAGTAGCAGCTTTGAGTACTTTTAATGTGAACAGCCGACAACTTGGCAAGATCCCTTTGATATAATCGGCTTAAGGTTATCAAGGGAATTGCATTAAAAGCGCCTTTTCACAATGGGCTACCGCTCCTAGCGAGCGTCCGTTTTAAATCATACGTCTCGCTCAATAAAAGTGTAATATAATTTTCTCCAGAAAAGGTTGCCGGCTTGGTTTGTGCAGTTATTTACTTACTTAATTGGTGCCTTACTATATAAACGGTTAAACGACAAACAAGGCTCGCCAGTCTCTTCTTTGCTGCGTCAATCATATTCCGTAATACTAAGCAAATTTAAACCGCTTTCCACCTGATTCTTCCAGCAGAGTGGGAGCCACCCTCTTCCTCTGCTTCCGTATGCGTGTTCCTACAAAATACACTTAGCCGGAGCATCACCTTTCATTCACCTAACATGACCTATTCAGCGTACCCGCTGTGTTTCAATTCGCTGAACTCTGCTGATGTATGCATAAACCTCATACAGCTTATCATTAAAACTTCTTTGGTACTTGTCATCGCCAATGCATATAGAGCCCTGAAACTTTGGAAATACTTTTCTCTCGAACACTCCTGGAGTCGCACGGACTCATGTTGTCATGGTCGATTCTTCCACATCATTTAGCAGGACTGGTAAGAGAATAAAAGCAACATTTTTTAATATATCATTCATCTGCGCCCATGCAGCGACAGAGGATAAAAACGATGAGGTGAAAGACAGTTTGTATGAACAGTTAGAACGCACATACGAGCGCGGCTCCCGCCATTATATAAAAGTCGTGCTTGGCGACTTTAATGCCAGGGTGGGCAATGAAGGTGTTTTTGGCCCACAGTTGTAAAGCTCAGCCTACACAATGAAATTTCTCCTATTGGACTGAGGTTGATTGACTTTGCCGGTGCTCGAAACATGGTCATATTCAGGACGAGATTCATACATAAAAGGATATATCAAGCTACATGGCTGTCCTATGATCGAAATACTCCCAATCAGATCGACCACGTTGTGATAGACGGACGGCATGGCTCCAGTGTTCTAGATGTGCGCACGATCCGACGACCTCACATCGACTCGGAACATTATATCGTCACAGCTAAAACACGCACCCGAATCTGCGCGGCTATAACCAAGGAACAGAAAATACAAGGAAAGCTAGACGTCGAAAAGCTGCAATCGCAACAGAATGCCAATGATTTCGCAACCCGACTCTCACACTTGTTCTCTGAGCGCACAACTCAACCCGACGGAGTGCAGGAATAGTGGGAGCATATCTGCAAAGCTCTTCGTACTGCTGCCGAGGAAAAAATTTGTTACCGGTGACCACTGAATAACAACTGGTCCGATGAAGAAGCCGCGCTACAACTAAAAGAAAAGACGCTGCATACAGGGCTGCGTTAAAAGCGAGCCTAACAAGAGGAGTGTGTGAGCGCTATCGTGAGTTGAAAAGGGAAGCGAGATGCCTTTTCAGGAAGAAAAAAGCAGAAGCAGAAAGTCATGAGTGCGAGTAGCTTGAGCTGCTAGCCATCAGAAATAACGCCCGACGGAAGGTTTTAAGACCGGGGCAACCCCTTGTAAGAACGAAAACGGCGACCTTGTAACTGATGTCCAGCGAGTACTTAGAATGGAGACATTTACCGCACAGTGAGGACAATGATGGAATAAATGTACCCCCACCCGATTATGATGAAGTCAGAATAGCAATAATCAGATTGAAAAACAACAAGGACGTAGGCGCTGATGGATTGCATGCGGAGCTATTCAAATACGGCGACGAGGAGTTTGGAAGGCGCATACATCAGCTTCTTCGCAAAACAAGGGCGGACGAGTGCATGCGCGGTGACTGGCTTCTAAGTGTTATTTGCACAATCCACAAGAAAGCGTACCGCAAACTGCGCCAATTATCGCGGAATCAGCCTTCTTAATATCGCATATAAAGTCCTGTCAAGTTTATCGTGCCAAATATCCAATGAATTGGCTGATTGGACCTTATCAGTGCGGCTTTAGGCCTGGTAAATCTACCACCGACCAAATTTTCACAATACGCCAAACTGCTATTCCTTTTATAATAAAAGTCATTCAGAAAAATTACTCCATGGCTTTTATATTTCTAGTTCGAAAGAAGTTATTAAACGCGGACTTTTATTTTTCAAGTGCCGAAATAAAAGATGTCGAAAATCGACACTGATGATGGCACAACGCCGAAACCGGTTTGTCTCAAAACCAAATTTGACAAGGGATGATGGAAAATCGTTCCAATATACATCATTTATCCACCCTGTCGGAAAATCAACCAAACAAGATAAGCCGAAATAAAAGTTAAGTCCCGAGTTTTTTTTTTAAAGGTCAAACAAAAGTCCAGGCCTATATTTATTGAAAGGCTCATCCAAAGCAGTTATAAAGTTAAAGTTCGTTCTTCTTTAATTCGCGGAGTTTTTTGAAAAAGACCCCAAAAATTAAAAGGATGCATAATTCGTTGCCAAAGTGCTGTGCATATCCGCGCAATCCCATAAACTTTTATCATAGACTTTTTCGAATCAAAAAAAAAAAAAAAAAAAAACATATTACTATTCAAATAGGTCCCTGCTCAAACGCCTTAGAGTTTCATCATTCAAATTATGATTGCAAATCAGGGGTCTGCATTTCATAACACGACTGTGCGCTCATTGCGTATGCGAAAGGACAACTACTTACAGTTTTTGAAGGAGCATGTTGTTAACCTATCGCCAAAGCAAGCCACACACGTGTCTTGTCTTTAATTTTGTCGATATGCTATTTTATTTTTATTATATTAAGTATGCTATTTTGTTCATATTCATAAGTAGATAATAAGTATGTGTCTTAATATAAGTGCTTGTAGAAAATAAATTACTATATCATTATGTATTTAAGTTTTTTTCCGAAAGTAGCAATAAATACAAATGCGCTCACAATATTGAATGTACGATTTGTGCTCATATAAATATCTAATACGTTTAACGCCTTACAAGAGGCGCCCACCATAACTTCCCCTACGTATTTAGTCTTTTTTTGATGTTTATTTATTATGCCATTGAATGGTAACGCCTTGTGGGTATGGCATTTTAGGCGATAATAAAATTTTATGTTCAAAATGTGGTGCAATGTCATTACAAAAATATTCGTACATATGTTTAGCATACACACACAGACACACACACACAAACATAAATATTTACGTGCCCTTTATATACATAAATGATTTGCTAATTCCAAAGGGATGTTCCTTGCTTCAGGGTTATATTGAGCGTCCCTATAGTAATGTTTTTCCAAAGTATACCATTAAGAGCTCAAAGACACTAAAGAAAGTAAAATGCAAATTAAATAAAATTTAAATGCAAATTAAATAAAATTTAAGTAAAAGTTCTGAAACAAATCGCACAAGTGACTGGGGCAATGTTGCTTTTCAGCAAAAAATACGTAATCTTTATTCATATTTATACGACAAAAGAACACGCCTCAAAGTATGCTACAATTATATTCGTACCAACAAAATAAATGCTTAGGCCCAGTTTTTCAGTACAAGTTCAACTCAGTTTGTTAGTAAAACTACGCTTAAATTTATTCTGCATGCTTTCAGTCCACTTTAACTGAAGTTTAAGCTGATCTTAAGCGGCCAATCTGGTAGTGTTAAACTCTAGTTAAACTATCCGTGATTTGCGTTTGTTCGAAATGGCATCGAATATACGCAACAAGCATTTGGTCTTGAGTACCATTAGATCTCATATTGATTAATAGCATACTTTTAAAATCTCAAGAGTTATTTCGAAATAGTTGCTCAACTTGAGAATCAGTGTTCTCAGCAAAGGAGGGTAGTATTCAGAAAGCGAAAAATGCTATTTCTTAAGTCGAAAAATGATAGTTCCCATCTTGTGGTTTTTTAACTGGACTCAAGTGTAAGAATATTCACGAAAATAAATTAAAATAAAATATATATAATTTATTTTTGATAAATTACGCTTCGTTACTGCTATCAATCAGCTGTTTATTTCTCACAATAAATAGCTGTTGGCTTTGGTAGTACTACTTTGGAGATTTTTTTCCACTTCACCTCAACTCGATATCCAATGTAGGATATCAACTGGAGAAACGTGTTGAATATTCATTTGGGAACTATATATTTCTCAAAATCTCTCAAAAGTTGGATAAAAATTGAAAAAGTTGAAAATGCTAATGACATTGGGGATCAATTCGAGAACTATAAATTTTACAAAATTTCTCAAAGGTTGGATAGTAATTGAAGAATGAAGTTGGATACCAATTCGAAAACTAGCTTAACCAACTACTGAAAAACCAGGCCTTATACTACAAAAGAACACGCCTCAAAGTATGCTACAATATTATTCATGCCAACAAAATATATGCATATTCATACCAACAAAATATACGCAAATCTGATGGCATCAAGCACTGCATATTTTCTAGCCGATAGAAATATTGTGACAAAAAATAACGACAATAACGAAACCAATATAAAGATGTTGAATGAAATTGTTGAAAGAAATGAAATTGACAAAAGTTCAATGAATAATTTACATTTTGGCAAGTCTCTTTTTTTCAATCTGTATATAGATATTTATACGAATTTTGGGAAACTCCTTATTATTTTTGCGGCTTCTGTTAATGCTCGAATATCTGAACTGCCAAATAAATAACTCAAGTAATCAGTATAGAAAATGTTCTTTGTTTACAACTCTACTGTTGTAGTAGTACTTCACAACTACAATACCCGCCCCTACAAAAAATTCGATTAGTCCAGGATGAATCCGGGATAAGTAGCAAAGAAATATGCGACCAATGCCAGTTTTGACCTCTTTGTATGAGATGAACTGTTCCCTTTTGTTTGAGCATATCCTATGAAGGGACTAACGGCCCGGTTCTGTGCACTTGACAAATTGTCAATAAGTTGACAAGTAATCAAGTTTTTTATCAAGTTGACAAATATTTCTTTTC
Source organism: Eurosta solidaginis (assembly GCF_040869045.1). NCBI lineage: Eukaryota > Metazoa > Arthropoda > Insecta > Diptera > Tephritidae > Eurosta > Eurosta solidaginis. The sequence continues at coordinate 46,555,955 of NC_090319.1, forward strand.
TGTGCAAAACTTGACAACTCTAAAAAGCTCTACAACCTGTGCTTTTCACCATACTGTGGTGACCTAAATAAAGTAAACCGAAATCAGCTGTTTAGTGCAACAATCGCGAAATGGAATAAACGTAAGAATTAAATATTGTTCATAATTTTTTGTAACAAATATTTTAAAATCATGGTTTTTTCAAGGAAATTAAAAGTGGAACGTGCAACGCATGAGCAATTGGAGCGCTATGTCTCATTTTATGCTGCTAACCCCGAAATGGGAATGGGAAAAAATAATCCGCGGGGTTTTTTCGGAATCATTTCGGCATGGCTTTGGAGACTCCCTCGGGGTCATTTGGGTGTCATTCCTTGATGGATTTGGGGACTCCATCGGGTCCTACCGGGGTCATTTGGGGGATATTCTGGGATGGTTTTGGGGATTCCCTCGGGGTAACTTGGGGGACATTCCGGGATGGGTTTGGAGACTCCCTCGCGATAATTTTGGGGACATTCTGGGATGGCTTTGGAGACTCCATCGGGTCGTCCCGGCGTCATTTAGTGGTCGTTCCGGGATGTTTTGGGGGCTCCCTCGGGATCATTTGGGGGACATTCCGGGATGGTTTTGGGGACTCCCTCGGGGTCATTTTGGGGACGTTCTGGTATGGTTTTGGGGACTCTATCGGGGTTGTTTGGGAGTAATTCCGGGATGTCTTTGGGGACTCCGTCGGGTCCTCCCGGGGTCATTTGGGTGACATTATGGGATGGTTTTGGGGACTCTCTCGGGGTCATTTGGGAGGTAATTCCGGGATCTTTTCGTCATCTAGGGGACATTCTGGGATGGTTTTGAGGACTCCCTCGGGGTAATTTGGGGGACACTCCGGGATGGTTTTGGGGGCTCCTCGGGATAATTTGGGGGACATTCTGGAGAGGTTTTGGGGACTCCATTGGGGTAATTTGGGGGTCATTCTGAGATGGTTTTTAGGGACTCCATCAGAGTAATTTGGGGGACATTCCGGCATGGTTTTGGGGACTCCATCGGGGTCATTTAGGGGTCATTCCGGGATGTGTTTGGGGACTCCCTCGGGTCCTCCCGTGGTCATTTGGGCGACATTCTGGGATGGTTTTGCGGACTCCCTCGGGGTCATTTGGGTGGTAATTCCGGCATCTTTTTGGACACTCCCTCGGGGTCATTTGAGGGACATTCTGGGAAGGTTTTGGGGACTCCCTCGGGGTCATTGGGGATGGTTGGGATGACCCATATATGACGCCGGGACGACCCGATAGAGTCCCAAAAATTATCCCGGAATGTCCCCCAAATTACCCCGAAAGAGTCCCCAAAAAGATCCCGGAATTACCCCCGAATGAACCCGAGAGAGTGCCCAAAACGATCTCAGAATGTCCCCCAAATGACCCCGAGGAAGTCCCCAAAACCTATCCGGAATGTCACCAATTACCCCGAGGGAGTCCCCAAAACCATCATAGAATGTCCAGCAAAAGACCCCGGGAGGACCCGATGGAGTCCCCAAAACCATCCCAGAATGTCCCCCTAATGACCCCGGGAGGACCCGAGGGAATCCCCAAAACCATCTCGGACTGTTCCCCTAATGACCCCGGGAGGACCCGATGGGTCCTCAAAACGATCCCAGAAAGTCCCCCAAATGACCCCGGGAGTACCCGAGGGAATCCCCATAACCATCCCAGAATGTTCCCCTAATGACCCGGGAGGACCCGATGGAGTCCCTAAAACCAACCCAGAATGTCCCCCGAATGACCCTAAAGGAGCCCCCAAAACCATCCCGGAATGTCCCCCAAATCCCCCAAAACCATCTAGGAATTTCCCCCAAATTACCCCGAGGGAGTCCCCAAGACCATCTCAGAATGTCCCCCAAATGACCCCGGTAGGACCCGATGGAGTCCCCATAACCATCCCAGAATGTCCCCCAAATGACCCCGGGAGGACCCGAGGGAATCCCCAAAGCCAACCCAGAATATTCCCCTAATGACCCCGGGAGAACCCAATGGAGTCCCTAAAACCATCCCAGAATGTCCCCCGAATGACCTCGGGGGAGTCTCCAAAACCATCCCGGAATGTCCCCCAAATTACCCCGAGGGAGTCCCCAAAACCATCCCAGAATATCCTCCAAATTACCCCTAGAGAGTCCCCAAAAAGATCCCAGAACGACCCCTAAATTACCCCGGGAGAACCCCGAGGGAGTTTCAAACACCATCCCGAAATTACCCCCAAAAACCCCAGGAGGATGTTCCCACAATTGTAGCAAAAGTAATAAATGTTCATTTTCTCTCGATCGCACAATAACAGAATTCTAATTTAAATTTATCCGTATAAATTAAATTATCAAGAGCGTTTGACTTATTGACAATTTGTCAGCGAAAAAGCTTTTTATTTTTTACATAGAATAGCAATTACTTGATAAATTGTCAAACTTGACAAATAAGCAAGATGGTGAATTTGTCAAGTACACAGAATAGGGCTGCAATTGTACCCATTTATGCCAGAAAGGGAGCGATAGGACCAATCCCCTTTGTAACCATATGGGGCCATGTGAAGGCTAGTACCTTTTCGGTTCAATGATGACTCAAATAGAAGTGTGACATATTTCCCCCTTTTCAGAAAGTTATAAAAAATATTCTCCGAAAATTTAACCCTAACTCCGGCGTAGTCGTTAAGTCCTAGTAATTTAGGTTCGGTGTAGGGCTCCGTTTTTTTTTTTTTTTTAGCAATTCGGTTCAATCCCCTGTAATCTTTTTTACTTTTCTCATTTCGTTACCGTTTTTTTTAATATTTCTTAAAATGGGCTACATAGAATTCAGACTGATTACTAATCGGAGACCAGTTTCTTTAGGGATTAATCGCACGATTTCTTTCAGGGGTTTATTCACATGTAGCGTGTTAAAATCAAACTGATTCATTATTCCTTAGCTTGCGCTGCTTGTATACCCTCGGTTACTTTGTTCGCCCATTTAGTCTAGACTTTTCACGAACCGCCTTCCTGAACAGCTGCATATTTATATCTCAGTTTTATATCTGATATTCATGTCTGTCTTCTAGTTATATGCGTGTATATATGTGAGTAATAACTACTGCTCTTAGCTGCTGACTACATGTATTTATGTGAAATATTCTCTTCGCTGTTCACATGTATGTGTGGCTGCTTGCGTTTTATGTTTACATGTATATATGTGTTGGCTGCTGGATGTACTGTTGTTGTGCATTTATTTAGTAGCAGCATAGTAATGTGTTCAAATGATGATATTCGCCACAATAAATATTGTATGGACCAATGCAATATTTCACATTCTGTTAATTTTTAGCATTAGCTCTTTCAAACTCGTTATATCACTCCTTTTACTATCAATAGATTTCATTCAAAATATAAGTTATATAATATCTCCAAATAGCGGGTGACGAAATTATACTCAGAAGTATAGAATACTCTAAGGGGCGAAAAAAACAACATAGCTGTCTTGGAGTCTCATTTAAGTAATGGAGCTGTATGAAAATAAAAATAAAATATAAAGATTTTAAAAATATGAGCAGTAAAAATATAAAAGTGCAGCGCACATTACTTGGATTGGAAAGTTGGTAGGAAAGGAGATATTATTAGTCAATCAATTGCGCTCCACCTTTACATTTTTATTCCTCATAAATATGTTTGCAATTTCTATGTGAAAATTTAAAAATAAAAGTTTAGCAAGAATATGTCTTTATATAAGGAGACATTTTTCGCTAATTTTTGTTCATTTACATAAAGACAGTGCTTAAAATTTTTTTATTTTATTTTTATTTTCTCCTTTTGTTAAGCAGTAAAGCAGCTAGCATGATTTAGTCCACAGGGTTGACGCTACAAATTCAACCGAGATAAATTCTAAACGTAAATGTGGAACAAGACTGAGTACAGATCGAGATCACGTTGCTAGCGGCGACAATAATTGTCAAGGAATACGTAGTGGTACCAGAATTCGTTTGATTACCAAACGGGAAAACCCCAATTAGGTAGCAGGACTTATGTTGTAGCAAAACTCCGTCCTCTTGGCTAGCACTAAACGGTTTCTGGGACCTATTCTTTTTGCTGCCTTGGGATGTGGCAACTCTGCCAACTTTAGTAGCTGAAGCCTTGACCTGGTGAGCGCAGGACATGAACACAGAACTTGCCCGAACACTTTTTCCTACAGCTCTCCTCCTGCACTCCTTAAATCTACTGTTACTGATAAGTCCTAAGTAATAAGCATGTAAAGCCAGATGTTATGATCCAGAAAGGATGCCCGTCGTAAGCCTTAAGTCTTCTGCTTTAAAGAAATGAACAACTTTGTGGGCGAAACGGACCACAGCTTTACTGCTTGCTGGATCATATGCAATTCCAACTCATCGGTATGGTCCGGCCAAAGCGGAGTTTCTCCAGTGCTTTTTTGCATTCCATAACACTTCATTGTGAAGACCTCTGTGAGGCTTGAGCACGCTTCATTCAGAATTCCTGCTGCTTTCTTCACGGCAACAATTTCCACCTGAAAGCCACTGCAGTGATCTGGCAGCTTTTCGTATCTAGTTATTTCTGTATTAACACAGTTAGACCCAGACACGAACCCTTTCGTTAATTTGAAACCATCGGTATTCTCATGTATAGTAATTTTCTTCCATTTCCTACACTTGCGCCAACCCTTTGGCTCTACTTTGGCCTCAAGGTCTCTTTTGAATATCAATACTGTACTATTAGTAAATTGCGATGACAGTGTTGTTGAAAGATTTTTTTATCATTTGCCGCCTAAAAGTGCCCGAAGACACTTTCTGAACTCAATTGGTTTTATTTTTGTAAATGTTGTTATTTGCTTTCCCTTGTTTTTACTAATTCTATTTCTTTGTTTTTACAACTTCTTTGTCACTTGTATTCCAATAAACATTTTTGCCAATTCTCAGTTTGAAATACATTTGAGAATCAGTCCATTTCTCACATTTCAAACGTTAGTTTTCAAATGCATTTCAAATAACCGTTGATAGCATTCTCAAGCTAAAAGGCACATTTTTATATGGAAATTTTCTTTATATTCAAATTGAGAATTTTTGGATTCTAAACTTTTTCTCAAACGAGAATAAAGCGGAATGAAATGGAATCCACTGTTGTGCCACTTTCGGTAAGGAAATTTATTATTAGCTCACTTCACTTTTAACTCGTTTAGATTTATGCATAATGTAGTACAATATAACTCAATATTATTAAAATGTATACATTAGGCCGGGTCGATTTGTGGGGAGGCAAAAAAATCGTCCATTGCTCTGTGAAAATCATATTCTAGGGATCAAAATAAGAAACTTTGCCGAAGGAACCATACCTTTAAAACGAATTCTGATGTCCCCCCCCCCCCCCCCCCCTTTGGGTCGTAGGGGCAAATTTTGAAAAATCCCACTTTGAAATGGCTATGTTTTTTCTCTTTGGAGTTTATTTTTATCTTTAGAAATTTATTTAGTCAGAACATATGTAAATGAAATAAATTGACTCTAAAGAAATATAACACTTTATAAGTTCATTGTAAGCTTAAACGATAATTAGGCTTTTTCGTCTGCGACAAAAAAATTCTATATTGTACATAATTATATATTTTTAACATTAAAACTTTACACCTAAATTATTAAATCTTACAGTTTATATCACAGTCCTAATTGTTCTAATAAAAAACGTGTTAAATTTTGATGGTATAATTAAGAACATTTAGGATCTCCTTTTCTTGCTATCGCAATGTAACACGCTTTTATTAGAACAATTAGGACTGTGATATAAACTGTAAGATTTAATAATTTAGGTGTAAAGTTTTAATGTTAAAAATATATAATTATGTACAATATAGAATTTTTTTGTCGCAGACGAAAAAGCCTAATTATCCTTTAAGCTTACAATGAACTTATAAAGTGTTATATTTCTTTAGAGTCAATTTATTGTTTACTTTTTAGTTAATTTTATTAACCAAAATAATTTAAGCTTAGTTTTAAAAAAGTTTTTTTTTCTTTAATTTTATTTTTTACTTTTTAGTTCGTTTTATTAACAAGTAATAGAAGCTTGTTCTTAGAAAAGCTTTAAATATAAGTATAGGGGGTGAAACAAAAACACATATTTCAGTTACATCTGCGTATAATGCGGATTGAAATTTATTAGTATACATTTTATGCGCAGCATCTTCAGAGGTGTATTCAAAGTTTAAAGCATAGTAAATATAAAGCCCCCATTACTGATACTTAGCATAGACTTGACTTGACTTGGCGTAAACTTGGCCACTTAGCCACGATTATACTCCACTTGGCGCATACAACCTGGCATCATAATCAGCGTTGAAATTTATTTTTAAATAAATGTCAATTTGTATGACAAAATGTCAAAATGAAATGGAAACAAACAAATGGCATCTCAAAATGTAAACGTCACTTAGAACTTACATAGAAAATCAAAATTCAACACACTTCTAAGTCAAGTTAAGTTTTGAGTAATCAGTAACATGCAATGTTAAATTAACAGAACTGTAAGTGACAGTTCGCAAGCCAAGTCAAGTCTATGCTAAGTATCAGTAATGGAGCCTTTAGTATTGAAGTCATGAGTCTGGGCATTCGCGCAATTTTAGTGATGTAAATTGCATGGCGCCAGCGCCAATGCGGTGCCAGCTCAATGGTAGCTCATTGACGAAATGACTCCAAGCGAATTTTTGACGCTACTTAGTAGTGAGTGCGTAGTACATTTTACTTGCGCTATTGAGTGAAACGACTTTTGTGTGTCAGGCACGAGTTTGGTGTTATTGGCGCTACTGGCAATGATGACACTGAGCTGTTGACGGTAGCGCTGGTAGTTCAGATTTTGAATCAGAGAAAGAATTGATGACCCGTGTAAATTATTATGGCTTTGGCCGTGTAAATTATTATGGTGTATTTGTATATTTTAGATTTAATGCACAATTAATATGTGTGCGTTTGAGCGGCCAAATAATAACAGTAGTATTGCTAAAGTGCTGCTTAGTTGATTGAATGTCGCTAATTTCCTAGCGATGATCAGCAGATTGTCAATATTTCGTTCAACGGACGCGCGAAATTGTCACATCTGCTCAAATTTTCCAAGATTTTCCATTCTTGATTTAACTTAAGCTGTTATGCCAATATTTTTCAGCCAGCTTTTTTCAAATAGGTAATTTTTCCAAAAGCAAAATAAATTACAGAAAAGATTACAGAGTTAAACAGCCTTAAAAATTCAGCTATGTTGGTTATACACAGAAATACAACAGAGGGTTGTGTCTCCGCTTTTCGCAAGCGTTGAGATTCACCACGCGTGACACGCGTGATTCACCACGTCCAAATATCACAATCCACGGATAGGTACCGGCGGGTTTGTATGGGACTTAGGCTGTTAGGCCAAAGTAAATACAAATCTGTACCGATAACTGTGTTATCGATTAATTTATCGAATTATAACAAAGTAATATTGCATTGTCATCGGAGTTATACATGTGTGCAAAATTTCAGCTCAATCGGACACCGGGAATTGTATCAAATTTAACTTGCAAGATTCCATTACAGACAACAAAAGTGAAACTAAATAAAAGCTTATAAAAATGAATTTAACTTAGTAATAGAAAAGAAATAAAAAAAAAATTATTTGAAATTAGCGTTTTTACAACCCCCTTTTAAAACCAAGGCATTACTGCGATGCATTTGCATGTCGTAAACATAGTTGTGTGGGTTTTTTATTCAACCGTTTTAAAAAATGAAGGTATCACTGTGACACAATTGCAGATCATAAAATTGCTTGTGCTGTTTTTTTTAAACCACCACAAGACACAGCAGGTAGAACTGAAATTGCCCCTACCCAAAAGTTCGACCCAAAGGGGGGGGACATCAGAATTCGTTTTAGAGGTATGGTTTCTTCGGCAAAGTTTCTTATTTTGATTCCTAGAATACGATTTTCACAGAGCAATGAGCGATTTTTAAATCGACACGCTCTAGTATACATAATGTACCATGGGTACATGTTAGAGTCGCTTTACTTTATCTGCAAAAGCAAGCTTCATTCCATATATCGTATGTCAACACGATTGATTACCAGTCTACCTTTCTGCATACACGGACGCCCTGTACCATCCACAAAAATAAACGCATTTAATTTTTTTATTTCCTTTTTATGCTATGTTTGTCTAGAGAAATAGCGATAGACATGACTGTCAATTTGGCTTAGTATCAGCTTCCGCAAATTTTCCTCTTTCTTTTCCTTTGGAACTTTGGAATCGACGGTAGCTGATTAGCAGACTTAATATGTGTCCAATATTGGCAGATATATAGTGGACATTTTAACTTTGATTTTTTTTTAAAGAAAAAGTAGAATAACTTAACTACCGCGCCAGGCGAACACCGTAGCTGACAGTATATTAGCAGAGATAATCATTGGTAGGAAGAATAAAGTATATAGTGAAGTGCCCAGTGATTATTTGCAATTTTTTTATTAGGTGTTTGAATTTCTACTAAAAGAAATTGTGTAAAAGGGATTTGGGGATCGAGCAGCCGGAGCAGCGTGACCGGCACCCGGCCTAAACGTTTGCAAACAGCCACAGGAGCTGTTTATATTAATACAAAATACATTAATTTATTTAAGATTCTTGAAAGTTTCACCTAACGCGCGAGTAGGCAGAAAAAGGCTAAGGATTTCTTGCCTTACCTCTGCGTTTAAATTTGCGCAAAGCCTGCCGGCTAACAGATAAAATTTACAAATTTTCTGTGCGATCACAGAAAAATACAATTATTTCATTTTGTCCTACCATAAAGTTTCACGCATATATTTAACTATACATAATTATAGAAAAAGAAAAAAAATAAGAACCTGAAATCAAAGGAAATATAAAGGGCAAGGTCCAATATGCATTTGCATATTACATTTGATACTCACCTCTAAATATACATAGGTATACGCACTTACCTTAATACGTACAATAAGATTTCCTGAAATTAATTACGCACTATGAAGAAAAAACTTAAATTATAAAGATTATAATACAATAGAATTTCGCTGCTTCTAGATACTTACCTATATTCAAGTTTTAAATGTAATCTAAAACATGCATATTTACTTATAATTTTTGCAATCATACATACTTATACTTACGTTTGATTGTCGAACTATGTTAAGGTGGTAGGTATACCCATACCAACTAGTGCATAGGATTTAACAGTCTTCTTATTTAAATCGTCATAATGATCAATAAGATCATCCCACCTAACTCAACATAGGAGTATGTTCATACACATTAACTCAATTTATATGTAATACTTAAGAGCGTACGCTTGTAAGAGCACAAGACATTTCGGTTGACATTTCTTTCTTTGATTGTGTTTCTATTTGCGTCTGAGATGAGCGCTTACTCAATCTCCCATTCCGCGCTCTAGGTTGTTTAGCTGGCATATAACTACTGATAACTCCAAAAATAAAATGTGCCCCTTAGACATACCTTAGCAACATTTTTATATGTCCGATTTAGGTAAACCACTATATAACTATGACCGGCATATTTATACGATAGAACCGTCATATAAACCTGTCGTCCCACGTCAAAGGACAGCGCGGTTTAGATGCGCACTTTTTTTTCTAACGCCGTTATACACATAGGAATAAACCAAGCACATTAAGCGGAATAGCTACTCACGGGAAGCAGCAGCAACACAGCAAGGAGGCCTCTTCGCTACGTGGGAACGCCAACAACGTGAGTTCGTCTGGTTTGATTTTTATTTGTAAACATATATTAATTTTTGGTATTAATATGCATAGTTATTAACTTGCAATAATCCATGCATATAGGTATATACACATTTTATTTGATAGTGAATCAAGAGGGGTGGGCAATTTAAATCACCTCTGAATCTAAGAAAAAAAATGCACAGGTAAACCTAAATGCATGAATTATTATAGATGTCGTGGTCAATTTTTTTTTCGCGCTTCACGCTCCCTGTCGTACTTAGATCCGGCACAGACACCGGTATATGCTTCACGTTCGCAGAGACCAATAATATAGTTGCTTGACCACTCTCTGAGTACACCCTTTTGAATATCTTTATGCATTCAATTAGTTTGCCTCTCTTCCTTCATAAAACGATTTCCGAGCTCATTTGGCTTATCTTACTTGCGAATGTATGCACATACTTTTATTTAAATTGGGTCAACGACAGCAAAGATTCTTGCGTTGAGGTAGGTCGGGATACAAAATCATCATATTACGCCCTAGGAAAAATGTTCGTAGATATACTTTTAAGCATTAAATATTGTAAACAAATTTAAATTCGTTAATCTCTCTAGAAGTTATATATTGCTTAGCTGTACTGTATATAGGCCTTATGCATAGTTATAAGCAGCTATGAGTTGAATTGTTAAATAAAATACTGTTATGCATTGCTGATTTAAAGATTTTGGTCTGATTTAGAAGGAAGTGTAGGTGGTTGAAAAGGGGCTTTAAGAACATCAACAAAGCCATGGTAGGGTGGGTGCAGAGCAGTCGCCAATATCACTACAAGCAGGCGCTGCATCAGGAGTAGGGGCATGAATGACACAAAGCGGGAGACGGTTAGTCTGGAGTTGTGGTTATTTAATGTGCAAACTAAGTTTTGTTAGGGTCATAGTTTGAGGAGGAAGGGGCTTGGTCAACCGCTAAGAGTTTTACCCACCCCAGACTGAAGCACCGGGAACAAGCGAGTGCACACGCCTTAGCGTTTGGCAGCATCACAAGACCTTCTCGCTGAACTGATACGACAGTTACGCCAGGCTCAGGCTACCAGCTCATAACAGAAATGGCGTCCAAGTGTGGGGCCTGATAAAGGATGCGGCTGATTGTAATTAGCCAAAATTATTGCGGCTCCAACAGTATATTCCTCTTTGGAATAAGTTTTAGTCCGTTTGGTTTTTTTTCCCCTCTATAAACTGTTCTAATATTTTTTTTGTTTGTTTTGTGAGACCAATCGTAACTATTTGGAAATTAAATTTAATACGAAGAGCACAGATTTTTGACCAGGTTACTAAAGTTGGTATAATCTTGGTATTAATGTTAGTATACAGACGACTAGCTGGAATTGCGACTTTTATAGACTATATGTTTTGGAAGTTGACCACTAGGATAGGGTATACATTCCAATTCTTACCAAACCATTTGATTTTCCGTTCCAATTCTAGTTTGGAATTCTTGCCAGTTGCTTGGAATTGAGGGTTAGAACCATCTAAATGATAGTTGGCTCACCAGCAGCGTTAGAGAATTACAGCTTCCAGATGGACGACGTTTATTTCTCAGTCTTGCTTCGAGAAGCCTTTCAATAATACACATACAAACATTTTTTTTTCTGATTTTATTTGATTGATTAGCTTTTTGTCAAACTCCAGATTGATAGGAAATCCACTTTGAGTTGATCTATAGCCACCTACACCAATAAATACCACCACATGACCGGAAGATCAGACCATTTTATTGATGCCTTTTGTATCGCTCTCGATTACAAGAAAAACTACTTTCTTCTTTTATTTTTTTGTTGCACATACATCATTTATTAGTTTACTTCACATTCGTTACATTTAGTTAGGTACTCTTAGTAGATAACTAGTGTTGCCTTTTACCGATTGTAGGGAACAACCCCAATTTTTGTTATTACACATAGGTACATACTTAGAAGGAACAGCACAAAACTTAAACAGGAACCTAGTGCTTGAGATATTTCCATAAGACTACTGGAATTATTCAAGCAAATTTCGTTGGTTCACACAATTTTTTTTTACAAACTTGTTTTTTTGCTCGATCTTTGGGTTTTGTCGAATACCTACTGGTTATGAAGATGTCGCTAAGAAATACAAACGACTCTAGATTTGAGCCAGTTGGCTCTTGTTCTATCTGTAGAGATGACCTTTCCGATGGTGACGATGTTCTGGTAACGACGTGTGGACATCGCTTCCATAGGACCTGTCTGCTAAATTGGCTGAAGAAGAACTCCTCGTGTCCCCAATGTCGGGCCAAATGCACCAGAAGTGAGTTTACTCAAAAATCGGGTGCACGTTCAAAAGGTGCAAGTGCCGCACAGTTAAATTCGAACTTGGATAATCTTACTTTGCCCCAGTCAACCCAAAACAAAGACCAGGAAGTTCAAGGAGCAGCCAGCCTACCTATTATAAATGAGGAAGAGAATCGTGTCCGTAACATTGTCGCCGCTGTAATATCAGCAAGACAAGCATCAATTTTTGATAGCCTGGAGAACCGAGTTTCTCAATTAATCGAACAAAGAATGGATGGTATACTTACCACCTTAGTAGACCGTTTGCAATTGAATCCCCCGCAGCCACAGCCGGCACACAACAGCCCTAACATTAGCCCTGACGCTTTTGCCCAACCAGCCCCAAATATACGTGACCGATCAACACCCGTCTGGCCTAGGGAGATACCAAGCTTTAATCAAAACACGAATAATTTTCACCATCAAATTGGCCAATTTCGGTTTAGCGATTTGTCCAGTGTGCCAAACTCAGGAAGAATCGCGCAATTGATTTCAAATTGGGATATTAAATTTGATGGATCCCCCAAACTTTCCGTTGATAGTTTTATCTATCGGATAGAGTGTCAAGTGACTGATACGCTTGGGGGAAACTTCAACGTATTATGCGAGCGCGTACAAAGTTTGTTTGTTAAAGAAGCTAGAGAATGGTATTGGCGATATCGACGCTCGGTTGAACGCGTCACGTGGCCCTCACTTTGCCAAGCTTTAAGAATAAATTTCCAACTTCACAAAAGCGACTTCGAGATCAAAGAAATGATTCGAAGCCGCAAACAAGGTTCAACTGAAAGTTTCGATGATTTCCGGAACGCTGTCCTTAAATTAGCTGAGACCCTACAAACACCCTTATCCGAACCCGAGTTACTTGAAATTTTGCAACACAACCTTAGACCACGCGTACGTCAACAATTACTATACGTGAATATAAGCTCACTAGCGGAGTTGCGTAGGTTGTGTTTAAAAGGCGAAAGCCTGCTGAACGAAATGGCGAAACCAACCAGTCAATTACTGGCGGCCAACGCCCGGCAACAACAGCGGCGCCATGTGGATGAGGTGGAGGATGAAGACAACTTGGCAGAGGATCTGGAGGTCCAGATAACTGAGGTGGGAAGAAATGCGACAAGGCCAAAGTTAGTTTGCTGGAACTGCCAAGCCGACGGCCATCGATACATGGATTGCCTGGAGGACAGATCAGTCTTTTGCTATGGATGTGGAGCTCCCGAGGTTTACCGCCCGAAATGTTCGACTTGCAGTCCGGGAAACTTGAAGGAGAGCGAGGTTTCAAGACAGAGTCCTCGCAACGACACGAAGAAAAAGGCTTAAATAATGTCCGGTCTAACGGCAATGTCGTTATACCACCTACTCGCGCCAATATACCAGTCACCACCAACCCATTGGTGCATAAAATCGTCCCGTATGAAGTACGATTAGCTAAATACAATCAAATTAGAGACCGAATTTTTAATGGCAAAAATAAAAATATAGATAGCCCAACCCGTTTCGCTACCAGAATGAAAGATTTTTGGAAACGTGTAAAAAGAAGCCGAAAGGTGGTTAACACCTTTATCTCTGCCATTGAGCACAAACCCTCCGATTTGAGGCCATATGCCAAAATCGCACTTTTAGGCGACGAATTCTTAGGTCTCTTAGACAGTGGAGCTCAGGTTTCGTGTTTAGGTTCCACTTTGGCTGAGCGCGTTTGTAGAGGCGAGAAACTGCGTAAACATACAATGTCCGTCTGTACGGCGGACGGAAAACAACAAGTTGTCTATGGCATCATCGACTTAGTCGTTAGATTTGAAAAAAAAGAAGCCGTCATCAGTTTCTTTGTCATCCCTAGTATGTCGCAAAAGATAATTTTAGGAGTCGATTTTTGGATCAAGTTCCAAATCGCCCCGAACGTAATTTCCGAGATTTTCTTTGATGCAGATGAAAACACTCTTTCCCTAAGTAGAGAGCAACACCAACAACTAGATTTAATAAAGAATAGATTCCCATCTTTTGAGAAAGAAGGTCTGGGAAAGACCTCATTGATGGAACAGCCAAACGTCCGTCCGATAAAGCAACGATACTTCCCGATATCTCCAGCGGTTGAAAAATTAGTTCATGCCGAGATAGATGAAATGCTAAAGTTAGGTGTAATCGAGGAGGCCCCAAACAGTCCATGGTCCAGTCCGATTGTTTTAGTGAAAAAGCCAAATAAAGTCCGTCTGTGTTTAGATTCTAGGAAAGTTAATAGCGTAACCATCAAGGACGCTTATCCCCTACCTCATATTGATGGTATTCTGAGTAGAATACCTAAGGCAAGATTTATTAGTTCCCTCGATCTGCGACGAGCCTTTTGGCAAATCCCCCTCGCAGAAAACTCACGAGATTACACCTGTTTCACCGTCCCTAATCGTCCGCTTTACCGATACCGTGTTATGCCTTTCGGCCTTTGCAACGCCCCGCAAGCACTATGTCGCTTGATGGATCGTGTTATCCCACCAACACTAAAAAACCAAGTATTCGTCTACTTAGACGATCTTTTAATAGTATCGGAAACATTCGATACTCACATGTCCGTTTTGTCCGAAGTCGCTCATCATCTGAGGAAAGCAGGTTTGACCATAAACGTCGAAAAGAGCAGATTCTGCATCAGGGAAGTGAAGTATCTCGGATATATTGTAGGTGATGGTATCTTGAAAACCGACCCTGACAAAGTTTCAGCGGTTACTAATTACCCGGTTCCAACAAATGTTAAGCAATTAAGGCGCTTTTTGGGCATGGCTGGGTGGTACAGGCGGTTTGTAGAGACTTTCGCGTCCATCACAACCCCGTTAACTAATCTTTTGAGATAGAGCAAAAATTTTACTTGGAATGACGAAGCCCAAAAAGCATTTGACACTTTAAAGAACATGCTTTGTTCCGCGCCAGTGTTGGTCAGTCCTAACTATGAGATCCCCTTTATAATTCAGTGTGACGCAAGCAAACTCGGTGTCGGTGCTGTGCTGTCCCAGAAAGATGCTGAGGGTATTGAGGTGCCTATCGCCTACTTCTCTCAAAAGTTAAATAAGGCCCAAAGTAACTACAGTGTAACCGAGTTGGAATCTCTGGCGGCTATCCTTAGCTTGAAGAAGTTCAGGGCATACGTGGAAGGCCAGGAATTTACGATTGTGACCGATCACGCCAGTCTACAATGGCTCATGCGGCAGACCGATTTATCGAGCAGATTAGCGAGATGGTCTTTAAAATTACAAGGATATAGGTTCAAAATCGAACATAGAAAAGGTTCCCTCAATGTCGTGCCCGACAGCCTCTCAAGACAAAATTTCGACACAGCTGTCGAAACCAATGAGTTAGAAGTCCGCCCCTTAGTCGATTTGAGTTCGTCCAAGTTTTTGTCCGAAGACTACAAAAAGATTGTTAGTCATGTCCGAAATAATAAATCCCAGTTACCAGATCTCCAAATTATTGATGAAAAAGTATATAAAAGAACGGAACATGCCGATGGAAATCCGGCACGTGAGGCTTTTAACTGGAAGTTGTGGATACCGAAAACTTTGGCTAGACAGGCAATCGAAAATGTCCACTGTCCTCCAAATAAATGCCACGGTGGTATAGCAAAAACTTTGGAGCGGTTGAGACTTAACCTATATTGGCCAAACATGACTACCGATGTTAAAGATTACGTTGCGAGTTGCCAGGCTTGTCGACAGAGTAAAGCCCCTAATTGTATATTACGACCACCGATGTCTGCTCAATATGTTGTCCAACGGCCATTTCAAAAACTTTATATCGATCTAATTGGTCCTTACCCAAGATCAAAGCAGGGAAATACGGGCATACTGATTTTGCTTGATCATCTCACCAAATTTCCCCTGCTAAAAGCTATCCGTAACTTTAATACTACCTCGATTTGCAGTTTCTTGAAAGATAATGTCTTTAGCGTTTTCGGCACTCCTGAAATAATCTTTAGCGATAACGGGAAGCAATTCAAATCACAACAGTTTAGCAGTCTATTGGCAGAGCGGGGTATTAAGCATATCTTCACGGCTCTTTATAGTCCCCAGGCCAACGCCAGTGAGAGGGTTAATCGGTCAATTATAGCAGGCATTAGGTCCTATTTGAAAGAAGATCAAACACATTGGGACAAGCATCTGACGGACATCGCAGAAGCAATTAGGAGTTCATTGCACCAAACGATTGGCTGCTCGCCATATTTTGCACTGTTCGGGCAACAGATGGTAGCACATGCCAGCGAATATGAGCTATTGAGGAAGCTTGATACCCTGGACTCCAATGTTTTGGATAGAGTCGATAAATTAAAGATTGTTAGAAAGGATGTCATGGAAAATATAAAAGCGGCATTTGAACACTCCGCAAAGCGCTACAACCTCCGGACTTCTAAAGAAACTTTCAAAGTAGGCGATATAGTGTACAGAAGAAATTTTGCTCAGAGTGACGCGAGTAGGAAATTTTGCGCTAAACTTGCACCGAAATTTATAAAAGCCAAAGTAATTGCACTAAAGGGAAACTGCATGTATCAGCTCGAGGATGTGGGGAATGGGAAACGAGGTATATACCATCGTAAAGACATCCAGAAAGCGAAAGACTGACTGCGCACTCCGCCAACACTTTAGGTGGGGGGTGTGTACCATGGGTACATGTTAGAGTCGCTTTACTTTATCTGCAAAAGCAAGCTTCATTCCATATATCGTATGTCAACACGATTGATTACCAGTCTACCTTTCTGCATACACGGACGCCCTGTACCTTCCACAAAAATAAATGCATTTAATTTTTTTATTTCCTTTTTATGCTATGTTTGTCTAGAGAAATAGCGATAGACATGACTGTCAATTTGGCTTAGTATCAGCTTCCGCAAATTTTCCTCTTTCTTTTCCTTTGGAACTTTGGAATCGACGGTAGCTGATTAGCAGACTTAATATGTGTCCAATATTGGCAGATATATAGTGGACATTTTAACTTTGATTTTTTTTTTAAAGAAAAAGTAGAATAACTTAACTACCGCGCCAGGCGAACACCGTAGCTGACAGTATATTAGCAGAGATAATCATTGGTAGGAAGAATAAAGTATATAGTGAAGTGCCCAGTGATTATTTGCAATTTTTTTATTAGGTGTTTGAATTTCTACTAAAAGAAATTGTGTAAAAGGGATTTGGGGATCGAGCAGCCGGAGCAGCGTGACCGGCACCCGGCCTAAACGTTTGCAAACAGCCACAGGAGCTGTTTATATTAATACAAAATACATTAATTTATTTAAGATTCTTGAAAGTTTCACCTAACGCGCGAGTAGGCAGAAAAAGGCTAAGGATTTCTTGCCTTACCTCTGCGTTTGAATTTGCGCAAAGCCTGCGGGCTAACAGATAAAATTTACAAATTTTCTGTGCGATCACAGAAAAATACAATTATTTCATTTTTTCCTACCATAAAGTTTCACGCATATATTTAACTATACATAATTATAGAAAAAGAAAAAAAATAAGAACCTGAAATCAAAGGAAATATAAAGGGCAAGGTCCAATATGCATTTGCATATTACATTTGATACTCACCTCTAAATATACATAGGTATACGCACTTACCTTAATACGTACAATAAGATTTCCTGAAATTAATTACGCACTATGAAGAAAAAACTTAAATTATAAAGATTATAATACAATAGAATTTCGCTGCTTCTAGATACTTACCTATATTCAAGTTTTAAATGTAATCTAAAACATGCATATTTACTTATAATTTTTGCAATCATACATACTTATACTTACGTTTGATTGTCGAACTATGTTAAGGTGGTAGGTATACCCATACCAACTAGTGCATAGGATTTAACAGTCTTCTTATTTAAATCGTCATAATAATCAATAAGATCATCCCACCTAACTCAACATAGGAGTATGTTCATACACATTAACTCAATTTATATGTAAGACTTAAGAGCGTACGCTTGTAAGAGCACAAGACATTTCGGTTGACATTTCTTTCTTTGATTTTGTTTCTATTTGCGTCTGAGATGAGCGCTTACTCAATCTCCCATTCCGCGCTCTAGGTTGTTTAGCTGGCATATAACTACTGATAACTCCAAAAATAAAATGTGCCCCTTAGACATACCTTAGCAACATTTTTATATGTCCGATTTAGGTAAACCACTATATAACTATGACCGGCATAGTTATACGATAGAACCGTCATATAAACCTGTCGTCCCACGTCAAAGGACAGCGCGGTTTAGATGCGCACTTTTTTTTCTAACGCCGTTATACACATAGGAATAAACCAAGCACATTAAGCGGAATAGCTACTCACGGGAAGCAGCAGCAACACAGCAAGGAGGCCTCTTCGCTACGTGGGAACGCCAACAACGTGAGTTCGTCTGGTTTGATTTTTATTTGTAAACATATATTAATTTTTGGTATTAATATGCATAGTTATTAACTTGCAATAATCCATGCATATAGGTATATACACATTTTATTTGATAGTGAATCAAGAGGGGTGGGCAATTTAAATCACCTCTGAATCTAAGAAAAAAAATGCACAGGTAAACCTAAATGCATGAATTATTATAGATGTCGTGGTCAAATTTTTTCGCGCTTCACGCTCCCTGTCGCACTTAGATCCGGCACAGACACCGGTATATGCTTCACGTTCGCAGAGACCAATAATATAGTTGCTTGACCACTCTCTGAGTACACCCTTTTGAATATCTTTATGCATTCAATTAGTTTGCCTCTCTTCCTTCATAAAACGATTTCCGAGCTCATTTGGCTTATCTTACTTGCGAATGTATGCACATACTTTTATTTAAATTGGGTCAACGACAGCAAAGATTCTTGCGTTGAGGTAGGTCGGGATACAAAATCATCATATTACGCCCTAGGAAAAATGTTCGTAGATATACTTTTAAGCATTAAATATTGTAAACAAATTTAAATTCGCTAATCTCTCTAGAAGTTACATATTGCTTAGCTGTACTGTATATAGGCCTTATGCATAGTTATAAGCAGCTATGAGTTGAATTGTTAAATAAAATACTGTTATGCATTGCTGATTTAAAGATTTTGGTCTGATTTAGAAGGAAGTGTAGGTGGTTGAAAAGGGGCTTTAAGAACATCAACAAAGCCATGGTAGGGTGGGTGCAGAGCAGTCGCCAATATCATTACAAGCAGGCGCTGCATCAGGAGTAGGGGCATGAATGACACAAAGCGGGAGACGGTTAGTCTGGAGTTGTGGTTATTTAGTGTGCAAACTAAGTTTTGTTAGGGTCATAGTTTGAGGAGGAAGGGGCTTGGTCAACCGCTAAGAGTTTTACCCACCCCAGGCTGAAGCACCGGGAACAAGCGAGTGCACACGCCTTAGCGTTTGGCAGCATCACAAGACCTTCTCGCTGAACTGATACGACAGTTACGCCAGGCTCAGGCTACCAGCTCATAACAATACTTCCTTATTTTTTCAATTTATGTCCAACTTCACTAAATAAAATCGCTTGTTTACATTTCCAGTTAAGTATGAAAATTAGAGACCGACGAATTATCAACGGCACTATCGACGAAACTGTCGATAGCATTGTTGTAAAATAAGCATTTTGTATTATATTTTATTTTATTTTTGGGTTTCATGAACACTTATTATCTACTTTAAAATTTAGACACATTGGCGCAAAAAGTATTCACATTATTATTAACGAAAATATTCCATGATATCAATGGTTTTCACCCAGAATGGAACGAAATGCAAGTATATCTCAAACCATTCTCAAGTTGAAGAACAACGTTTGAGAAAAAGTTGAGAGAACATTTAGCTGCAAATGATTAATAATGCTGAATATCAAACTGAGAATTAATGTTTTCTCAAACATTTGAGAGAAAAAAATTTTCAAGTATGTCTCAAAATATGCTCAAGTTGAAGATCGACGTTTGAGAAAAAGTCGAGAAAATATTTTGTTTCAAATGATAAATAATGTTGAATATCAAACTGAGGATCAATGTTTTTCTCAAACATTTAAGATTTTTGTTTTCAGTGTTTGTTGGGATATAAGCAAGAGACCTAGGTTGTGTACATATGTATGTACATAGTCCATTTGCTGTTTAAGAAGAAATCGTTTTCAAACATTAAAAACAACAGCAAATACCTTAATATTACAAAAGTTTTAAAATATTTAGGTACATAAAAAGACTGAGTGTAGGCGGTATGATTCACAGTACGAAAGTGGCTTTAGTTATTCCTGTTGATGATGGCGCTTGGTGGGATATTTGTATGTATTTGAAAAAGTTTTGAAATTATTTCTATATTGTTTTGATATGTATTTACGAAGACATATAAAGAGCACAATTATATTTATTTAAATTTTCGAGAATTTAGTTTGTTAGCGTATCTACTTTTGCGAATTGCATAGACAATTAAACGTTCTTTTTGAAGAGTGTTCCCTAGCGGTCTGCAAATAACTGATGTTCCTATATGATAACACATGTGGAGAGAAAAGTAGATGGAGTATAATGCCGAAAGCTTAATTTTGTTCAACTTAAAACTATAATAAGTATAATGGATGCGATTCAAATTTATGCATAGCGCCAATCCATCTTTGGCTTACAAACAAATTCTGAATATGAGCATAAGACGTAGGCGTAAGCATTAGTGTAATGTTATGTTACATGAAGGATATATACATATGTAGAATGTCAATGCAGACAGGGTGTGTGGTATTTATATATGCAAATACAATTATATTGTATGGACCACTGGATATTGGGTAAGCGTAAGTATTTTATGCTGTATTGAGCAATAGAAATGTAAGAGTAAATCTCACTACCCACTACGTGCAGAGTTGTATGGGCGAAATCGTACAGTACGTTCCCTATATAATTTATTGCATATGAGCGGTTAAATTTATACACTGCTGGTTTGTTGGAAATAAAGAGCAGGAGAGTGTTTAAAAAAAAGCGCATGGTTAGGTATTCAGGTCTAAGCTGAAGTTTGTTTCTTCATAGAAATTTTTGGTTGAAACATCTTTGTATATTATTTAGCTCGATTTGCTTGAAAACTAAATAAAAAAATTTTAATAAAATAAAGAAAAATAAAATAAAAAGAAAATAAAACAAAATATCGTAAAATAAAATAAAATTAAAATAAATTAAATAAAACAAAATAAAATGAAATAAAAAGAAAATTAAGTAAACTAAATTGAAATAAAATTCAAAAAAAAAAAAAAAAAAATTTAATAAGAAAAAAAAAATAAAGTGAAGTGAAATGAAATAAAATAAAATAAAATAAAATAATATAAAATAAAATTATATAAAATACAATACAATGGTACCCAAAACCCTTATGACGACCCTGGAGAAAGTAAAATTAGAAGATAAGCTTCTACCTATTAAAAAGGCTGTAATTCTATCAACAACATCCATTGTTCGTTCGTTTTTAGACATTGACAGGTAATTTACAGATTATTATGAATTTACCTATGTATGTTTAGTATAAATAGCTTTATATATCTTGTTGTATATAACCGATGTATAATGTATAGCCCAAGGTGGAGCTCAAGGAAGAGATAAAATAAATAAAATAAAATATCGAATATAAATATAAATATAATAAAATAAAATAAAAAAATAAAATAAAATATCGTAAAATAAAATAAAATAAAATAAAATAATATAAAATAAAAACAAATAAAATAAAATAGCTCCAATAAGCAACGATATACCAAATGTAGAAAGTAGCATTTCTGAACACGAAAACAGAGTCCCCCATACCAGCGATACATATGATGAAGAAATATGTATGAAGCTGACATTTGAGTTCCAAACAGCAATACAAGAATACGCCGGTACAGATCCGCCACTAAGGCCCATCATCATGAAACAAAGCTCAACAAAAGCAATGGCTATAAAAAAAAAATAAAATAAATTTAAAGGCGCGATAACCTCCGAAGAGATCTAAGGCCGAGCTTCTCTTCCAATTTGCGTCGTGCTCCTCTTCCTTTTCCCTACAAATTGGTCGGACGGGACCTACGTGTTCTATGCCGACTCCGAACGGCATCTGCAAGGCAGATAAGTTTTCACTGAGAGCTTTTTATGGCAGAAATACACCCGGAGCGCTTGCCAAACACTGCCGAGGGGCGACCCCGCTTAGAAAAATTTTCTTCTAATTGAAAAACCTCATTTATAAAATTTTGATGTTGCTTTGCCCGGGGTGTGAACCCAGGGCATACGGTGTGGTAGGCGTAGCACGCTACCATCACACCACGGTGGCCGCCAAGCAATCGCAATAGCTGTTAAATATATGAACAACATTATACTGTTTCGTGTTTTGAGATGCTACAAACGGCAGTGTATGCAGCAGCCATTGCAATAACCCGAGTATTAGGTGGTAAGATTAGGCCCCAGAATGCTTTAAGGCAACAAAAGTTAAAGGAAAACCAGCCTGGAAGAAGCGCCTTACTAACCAACTAGAAAATCTACGAGCACAACTCGGTCGAATCACTCAGTATATAGCTGGCAACTGAAGCTTAAAAATTGTGAAGTGGTTTGAAGAAGTTAAAGAAACTTATAGAATGCATTCAAGACACGACCTACCTAATGAAATGGCAGAGAACCTGCGCGAAACATTACGTCAAAAATTGGCTGTAAAAGTAAACATACTACGCAGATATTCTTTATCCGAGAAACGGAAGGAGGCCAATTTAACTTTCCAAAGAAATGAAAAATATTTTTATAGGCGACTTCGAAATAGCACAGGGATGGATGCAGATGAAACACCAGAAACATCCCAGGTAGAAAGATTCTGGAAGTCAATCTGGGCTGAAAGTGTGAGGCATAATGAAAATGCTCCATGGATTGGGAAAGAATACCAAAAGGCGAACTAATTTGAAGTTATGCAAAACGTAACCGTATGTGAGAGGAATATAAGTGAAGCAATCAAAAACACCCGTAACTGGAAGGCCACAGTCCCCGATAACATCCATAACTTCTGCATTAAGAAGTTCACATATACGCATATATATATAGCGGAATTTTATACATGGTTCTTATAAAATAATAATTTGATACCTAGTTTTCTAACAAAAGGTCAAACATATCTGTTGCCAAAAGATAAGGATGATACTAAGGACCCTTCGAAATATTGACCAATAACATGCCTGTGTACGCTTTATAAATTGTTAACAGCATGCATTGCAAATATGATCTACCACCATCTAAAGACGCAGAAAGGTTGTGTAAAAGATTCCCAAGGATGCAATGAGCAGCTTCTTATAGACTCCATTGTAATGGAACAAGCATACCACAAACAAAGAAATATATATACGGCATATATCGACTACAAGAAAGCCTATGACAGTGTAATCCACTCATGGTTAACTGAGGTGCTATAAGTGTATAAACTAGACCCAAACATAATAAATACTCTTGAACATCTCTCGATTACATGGGAGATAATACTTAATCTAAAAACAAAAAATGGACTCCAAAGTATTTCCACGATACCCATTAGAAGAGGCATACTACAAGGAGATAGCCTATCGACCTTGATTAATAATACAAAAAATGGATTTAACATAAAGGGAAGAGAAGGTGCATCGTATAAGATCTCACACCTCCTCTATATGGACGATATTAAGTTATACGCAGGGTCCGAGCGGCACATGAATGAGCTCCTTCAAATAACCGAAGATTTCTCAGGAGGTATTTGTATGATATTTGTGTTAGATAAATGTAAATTACTGAGTATTCAGCACGGAAATATAGTAATGCATAATTTTCCCTTAGCGAATAATGAAAAAATAGATGCATTAGAAGGAGATGAGTTTTAAAAATAGCCAGGTTATATGCAGGCCAGAAGAATGCATCATAATGTCATGATACAGAACATTACTGACTGCTTCCTAGATAGAACAAGATCACTCCTTAAATCAGGTCTTAATGGCAGGAATTTATTTAAGGCAATAAACACGTTTGTGATACCAGTGCTAACGTATAGTGTCGGAGTATTAAAATGGTCTGACACGCAGTTGGAAGGTGCTAAAAAGCGCCTCGAACACTGCTCATAAAATACGGAGCACATCACCCGAAATCTGCAGTGGAGAGAACAAATTTATCTAGAAGTCTAGGAGGGCATGGCCTGATAGATATCCAACATCTTTGTAAAAAACAGATCGCAAACCTCCGCCAGTATTTCTTAGGGCAGAACACAGCACTAAACCAAGCTGCATGCGGAGCGGATAAAAACTATACGCTTTTAAACCCTTTAATCTCGACATATAGAATGAAGAAAGCGATTCTATACATTCAGTACGACTCATTGATGAATGGAAAATGAAAACACTCCATGGCAGACACCCCCATTCACTAAGCCAACCAGGGATCGATTTCGTTGCTTCAAACCTATGGCTGAAGAATTCAGGAATCTTTATGGAAACTGAGGGCCTCATGATAGCAATACAGGACCAAGTCATCGCCACAAAAAATTACTTAAAGTACACTGTACGCGCTGAAATAGACAGTGACAAATGCAGGAAGTGCCGACAGCAGTCGGAAACAATACAGCACATAACAGGAGCTTGCGTTATGCTCGCTGTAACAGACTATTTAGCACGACATAACAACGTAGCGAAAATCGTTCACCAGCGCTTGGCAATTCGTACGAATCTGCTTACAGAAGAGGTGCCGTATTATAAATATACTCCCTCGTCAGTGCTAGAAAGTTGCGAATATAAGCTATACTGGGACCGCACTATACTTACAAATAGAAGTATACCCCATAACAGGCCGGATATAGTCCTATTAGAAAAGAAAGAAAAGAGCGCGTATTTAATAGATATTGGGGTTCCCAATATGCACAACTTGAAAGACGTGCACACAGAAAATAAAAGAAAGTACACAGGACTTGCTCAGGAAATGAAGCTGTTATGGCACCTTGATAAAGCAAGCATAGAGCCAATAATCATTTCATCAACAGGCGTGGTACCCAAAACCCTTATGACGACCCTGGAGAAACTAAAATTAGAAGATAAGCTTCTACCTATTCAAAAGGCAGAAATTCTATCAACAATATCCATTGTTCGGTCGTCTTTTGACATTGACATGTAATTTAGAGATTATTATGAATTTACCTATATATATTTAGTATAAACAGCTTTGTATGTCTTGTTGTATACAACCGATGTATAATGTATAACCCAAGGTGGAGCTCAAGGAAGGAATAAATAAAATAAAATAAAATAAAATAAAATAAAATAAAATAAAATAAAACAAAATAAAATAAAAAATAATAAACAAAAAGGCAACACTTAGAGACCAATTGTACAGCGAACAACGGAATATTCATATGGCTCAGCAGCTAAAGGCATCTGCCTTTACACCGATATGCATGTTGGAGATGAAGAAGAAGTGAAATTCAGAAACATGTCCTAGTAACCATCGCCGTTTGTAAACTTACAATTTTTCTCCAATATCAATTACAAAAACCAAATTAAATACATATAAAATTAAATATCGTAAACTAAAATAAAATAAAACAAAATAAAATAAAATAAAAACAAATAAAATTAAATAAAATAAAATAAAATAAAAAAAAACAAATAAAATAAAATAAAAAAGAATAAAAAAATACAATTAAATTATAAATAAAAAATTAATGTAAGGCGTGATAACCTCCGAAGAGGTTTTAGGCCGAGTTTCTCTTCCAATTTGCGTCGCGCTCCTTTT
This sequence comes from Eurosta solidaginis, assembly GCF_040869045.1. NCBI lineage: Eukaryota > Metazoa > Arthropoda > Insecta > Diptera > Tephritidae > Eurosta > Eurosta solidaginis. Next base: position 46,581,700 of record NC_090319.1, read on the forward strand.
AATTTTTCCTACAAATGGGCGAGACGAGACCTACTTGTTTTATGCCGACTCCGAAAGGCATCTGCAAGGCAGAGGAGTTTTCAATGAGAGCTTTTCATGGCAGAAATACACTCGGAGTGCTTCGAAATAAGGAAAATCAATTTTATTACGATATGTTAACTTTTCTTCGAGTCATGGCTTCCGAAACATAGAAAATTTCTTTGCAAAAAAAAGGGCCCATTTTAAAATTTTTTAATATTTTGTGACTTTTTGTTGATTGGATAACGGTTGGTTGTACAGGTATAAAGAAATCTGCATAAATATAGAAAAACACTTCCATATATCAAAATCATCAGTGTCGAAAAAAAAATTGATTGAGCCATGTCCGTGCGTCCGTCTGTCCGTTAACACGATAACTTGAGTAAATATTCAGATATCTTCACCAAATTTGGTACATGAGCTTATCTGTGCGCAGACTAGATTGGTATTGAAAATGAGCGAAATCGGATGATAATCGCGCCCACTTTTTATATATATAACATTTTGGAAAACACAAAAAACCTGATTATTTAGTAAATAATACACCTCGAACGTTGAAATTTGACGCGTGGACTGATATTGAGACTCTTGATAAAAATTTAAAAAAAATTTTAAATGGGCGTGGCACCGCCCATTAGTGATAAAATCAATTTCACAAATATTATTAATCATAAATCAAAAATCGTTAAACCTATCGTAACAATATTCGGCAGAGAGGTTACCCTTACTATAAGGAATGCTTTGAAGAAAAATTAACGAATTCGCTTAAGGACCACTCCCACTTTTATATAAAGGATTTTTAAAAGGGTCTTGGACGAATAAAATAAGCTATATCTTTGCAAAAACGAGGTTTATATCAATGGTATTTCATTTCCCAAGTATATTTGTAACAATAAATAGGAAAAACTTAAAATTTAAAAAAATGGACGTGGACCGTCCCTTTTATGACTAAATAATTTTATATGTTATGCCATAACTCGAAGAAGAATTTACATAATATAACAAAATTGGGTACACATGTTTTCCTTATAGCAAAAAATATTTCTAGAAAAAATGGACGAAATCGGCTAAAGACCACGCCCACTTTTATATAAAGGATTTTTAAAAGGATCGTAGACGAAAGTAATAAGCTATATCTTAACAAAAAAAAGCTTTGTATCAATAGGATTTTACTTTCTAAATCGAATTATAACATTAAATTGGAAAACACTAAAATTTCTGGAAATTGGTGTGGCACCGCCCCTTTTATAACTAAGCAATTTTCCACGTTTCGGGAGCCATAACTCGAAGAAAAATTAAGATATCGTAATGAAATTGTGTACACATATTTTCCTTATAGCAGAAAATATTTCTAGTAAAAATGGAGGGGATCGGTTAAAGACCACGGCAACTTAGATATAAAACAAGTTTAAAAGGGTCGTAGACTAGAATAATAAGCTATAACTTAGCAAAAAATAGTTTTGAATCAATAATATTTCACTTATAAAGTTTTACTGCACGAGGAAATGGGGAAAAATTTTTTTTTAAACGGGCGGTGCCACATGTTGCGTAGAAAAGTAATTTATTTGAAATGAAATGTACAATTGAAGCTCACGCTGAGTATATAATATTCGGTTACACCCGAACTTAGACACCTTTACTTGTTTCTATAAATATTTCCAATTTATAAGGAAAATATGTGTACCCAATCTTACCACGAACCGGTAGTTTTTCTTCGAGTTATGAATCCCGAAATAAAAAAATTGTTTAGTCATAAAATGGGCAGTGCCACGTGCATTTTCAAAACTTTTAATATTTTCCTATTTCCTATTTCTTTTTATAATTCCACTTGGTAAAATTAACATAATTGATACAAAACTCTCTTTTGCAAAGAAATAGCTTATTTTATTCTTCCACAACCCCTCTAAAAATCTTTTATATAAAAGTGGGTGGTTTCTTAACCGATATCGTAAATATTTATACGAAGCATTCCCTATAGAAAAGGCAACCTCTCTGCCGAATTTTGTTTTGATATGACGGTTTTTGATTTATGATTAATAATATTTGTAAAATTTATTTTATAACAAGTGGGTGGTGCCACGCTCATTTTCAAAAATGTTTTAAAATTTTTATAAAGAGTCTCAATAGCAGTCCACACATCAAATTTCAAAATTCTAGGTTAATTATTTATTAATTTTTTTTGTGTTTTCCAAAATGTTATATATATAAAAATTGGGCGTTTTTATCATCCGATTTTACTCATTTTCAATACCAATTTGTTCTGGGTCTAGATAAGCCCAATTTGGTGAAGATATGTCAATATTTGCTCAACTTATAGTGTTAACGGATGGACAGACGGACAGACGAACGGACATAGCTTTATCAAATTTTTTTTCGATCCGTATGAGTTTGGGTTTTGGAAGTCTCTATCTCTCTCGATTCATTAATGCCTGTACAACCAACCGTTATGTTACCAAAGTTATTATCAGCGGTGGGCACCACTACATTTACACGGTTACCAAATTAAGAATGTGTTAGTAAACACGAACGCGTAGCGAGCACGAAAGCAAAATCAATTATTTATTTAGTTTGATTTCAATGCTTGAACGGTGAACACGTGCCACACGCACTCTTTGGCACTCTGTTTTAAGCGCGCGTGCGACACACTGTACGACCATCGAAATCAAACTAAAAGAGCTGTCGTTTATTTTGACGAAGTAGCAATTGTGCTCTCTCGTATCGTATACATATATGGTCGCTTAGCAAGTGCTAAGCTCACGCCCACCCCGGGTTATTATACTTTGTGTGGAAAGCACGCTGAGTATAATAAAATAGAATAAAATAAAATAACGTTCGATAGTCCATTTATCGCTAAAACTGCAACAGCAACAACCTCGGAACATCTGCTGATTTGCGCTTAACCTACTAAATATAGCATCGCGAAAACAGTTCAGAAATTTTATATATGCTATTAAACCAATACATAACATTGTTTGTGTAACTGCAATAGAATATGAAAAATAAAACAGCGTGAACTTTATTAAAGTTTGAAATGTTTACAAATACCAAATTTTACACTTATTTATGTATGTTTGTACAGATCATACTATTCCAAGCGCCTTTGCGCTTACATGACGTAACTTTAGAAGCCAAGGGCACAACTTGCATTAATGTTTCATGTCATTAAGCATACATTTCATATCAAATTTATTTCTAAATATGTGTGTATATCATACGCGTTCATCAATAAAGTCAACCTGTAGGAATTTACCTTGGCAAAATAGTTAACTTTTCGTTTTACATTATTTTCTGTACTGTCATGACGCAAAGCCAGAAGTCGTTAGTACAGCAATAAAAATTTAACGCCCCTCATAATCCGGTCATAAATTTTTAAGTACTAGGGAGAGATCATGTTTGATACTATTTCGCTTCTTTTTACTACCCTAGTAATGAAACGTGCCAAAAAAAGCCAAATTCGATATATGTATCTCCACTTTGGAAGGGACATAAAAGCAAAAGAGAAGAGAAAACAGAGGAAATGGGAAGGAAAAGTAGTAGTAGAAATTAGAGGAAGTAAAGAGAAGAAGAGGGTGAGGGAGTTTGAGAGTGAGAGTGAAAGTAAAAGTAAGAATAAAGATAATGGTTTGAGACAAATAGTAGAAAGAGGTTAACAGGAAGAGTAAGAGTTAGACTTGGACAATAGAAAGAGCAAGAGAAGTATAAGGAAACACGGGAAGACTTACGAAAGAATGAAAAGGATAGGAAAAGTGAAAAAGCTGATTAAGAATAACTAGCAAATACAGAGGACGGGAAATAAGAGAGGAAGAAGAGGGTAAGACATAGGAGAGGCAGGTGGATAGACATAGGAAGTCAGAACAATAATTGTCGGACTTGACTATACGGCTGCGACTAATTAATATTTGTATAAATCTTTTCACGGTTAGGCATAGCTATTTAAAAAAAGTTCTGACAAGCTAATATTTATTTTTTGTCATCAGGTAAATCTATAAGCTTTGAAGCTTTTTTGAAGCATCGTCGCTATATATGTTTTCACCAGCTACCTTTTTCTGCTCAATGTGCCTACATAATAACGCTTGGTTTACTTAGATAAATGTTTGGTATTGCGACCCTATACCGTCGGTCCCAAATTTCCATTTCACAAAAGGAAATACATACCACAGGTGTTATTTTGCTGCACGGTTCCAATTGAGATGGAGGGTTAGCGCCAGAATAAGTAGATCTTAGAGGCTGGCAGATTATTGCAGAGCCTTTCAGGCGGAAGAAAGTAGAAAAAATTCTGAAAATAAAGCGTGCTTAAGCTGCACTCGCATCAATATATACATTGCTAGTCAGGCGGCGATTAAGGTCATAATCTCACTTCATCATAAAGTGTTCGTGAATGCAAAGAAGCATTGGAAAAACTTGTATTAGACCAAGCCATACATGCAAACTGTGCCTGCGATCATAAAAGGATAGAAGGTAACGAAAAAGCGATATGAGTGCAACACTCGCAGAAATGACAATAGAAGTCCCAAGCTGTTTGGGAGAAATCAAAATGAGACAGAATTATATGATCCATCAAGCAGGAAAGGCGTGGACGAAAGCACGGGACAGAAAGATTTCTAAGACCATGTGCAAAGCCTACGATATAAGACACACAAATTGGCTTATACCACTGAAGAGAGGAGAATTTACGCTCCCGATGAGCATACTAACTGGATACCGCCTTCTGGCGTTACATACTTATAAGTTAGGCCTAGTAAGTAACAGCAGATATAGCAAGTGCGAGTTATAGAAAGAAACGGTTGAGCACGTTCTGTGTTCGTGTCCAGCAGTCGTCAGGTCAAGGTTACAGTTCTAATAGCTGAGCATCAGAGTTGGCAAATTTCTAGCCAGCAATTAAGCTAGATCCCAGAGAACTTCTAATATTTGCCAAATGAATGGACAACACTCTAAGACACACATGACACCAACTGTCTCTTCAATTGTATTGTGGAACCAACGCCTCCAACACCCCTCTCATTATGGTCCACCCCTGTTAAAACAGCAAGTTTTCTTGGACTCCAGTTAGATGATATTGATGACAATTTGTGATCGGTCACACCTATTGGATGGGGTAAAGCACTGCCATAACAACAACATCAACACCTCATTGAGGTACTTCCGTTTGTTCGTCAAACAAATTTGGTAACACTATGGATACATTCAGTCTATGTAAGGTCTTTATTGACTAGCCAGTCCACCTAACCTAACCTAAGAGGTCTGCCTGAAATGCAGTTTTATACTTCAAAAATACTTCCAAAAATAAGTGCACCTAAATTTTAATTCACAACTAGTTCATGACTGCAGTGTATTTATTGGCACGCACAGGGCATCCATATGTGTGAGTATATAGACACTCATTTGGGTATGTTTGTAAAATAGTCGCAATCAGCAAAATAAAATCACTTCTGCGTGAGCAAATGCTTGCTACTATTAAATAGGTTTGGATTTTCATAGAATTGCAGTTGCATGACACTTTACCGTGAGCTGGTTGAAGGGAAAAAAGTAACGTACAAGAAAACAGTAACATACATACAAAATTTACATACATACATACATTCATACATGAATATTTCCCTGTGAACATGCTCATGACTGACCATACTGCATGTGTTAATGAGGTCACTGGAACTAAACCCAAAGCCTTATGGGACTGTCATACCAAGTCACACTAAACTAGATGAATGCACAAATATGCGCTTATGCATAGATATGTATGTATGTAAACGCATTTTACTGATTGCATGAGCATGAAATGTGGCTAGGCATTAAAGCACGAGTACTTATGGATATATTTTCATATGTATGTGTGTACGTTTGTTGGTGAGTATGTTACTCATTTGTTGATAACTCATTTGTGTTGACACGTAACGAGATTTCACTTAAAGGCCAGGTAATAGAATTTATGTGATATTTCTTGATTGCATTCGCAATATGATATTATTATCAGAAATTTGTTCAACGAGCAAACTTAAAAAACTTATCAAAAACGGGGAGGACGTATTTTATAAATAACTCCTATCTCTTGGAAAATATTAAAGATATCTAGGCCCTTTCCTGCTTGCTGCTTCTAGATCCGTTAGCTGCGTTACTTCTTATAGTTTAAGCCAGGCGAGCGCAGGACACTCTCCAACCCGCATTCCCTGCATATGTTGTAACGTTCATTAGCCTACAGTCCCCTTTTTATGACAACAGTAACTACGTTAGTTTAAGCTTTTTGAAACTGCAGATTATTTCCGAAACTTTGCAGACCACGCTTGGTACTTTGCCTTGTCTGCTTCGTCATTCATATGCAAATTTCACCTTCTTCTAATCTCGTCTTCCACGGTGCGTCCTGTGTAGCTGAACTTTCCGTTTATTCATGTCCATCTTTTTTCATATATCCAGGGCCCCAATTGTGTTTTATATTTCTAGAGTTTAGTGACTAAAGCTAGTACAGAAGAAATATATAAGTATACATTTGTGATACAAAATATGTCAACTTTAAATGTATGCCACTGTTTTTATACTCAGTTGAGCAGAGCTCACAGAGTATATTTAGTTTGATTGGATAACGGTTGGTTTTACAGGTATAAAGGAATCGAGATAGATATAGACTTCCATATATCAAAATCATCAGGATCGAAAAAAATTTGATTGAGCCATGTCCGTCCGTCCGTCCGCCCGTTAACACGATAACTTGAGTAAATTTTGAGGTGTCTTGATGAAACTTGGTATGTTGGTTCATCTCAGATCGCTATTTAAAATGAACGATATCGGACTATAACCACGCCCATTTTTTCGATATGGAAATTTCGAAAAACCGAAAAAGTGCGATAATTCATTACCAAAGACAGATAAAGCGATGAAACTTGGTAAGTGGGTTGAACTTATGACGCAGAATAGAAAATTAGTAAGATTTTGGACAACGGGCGTGGCAACGCCCACTTTTAAAAGAAGGTAATTTACAATTTTGCAAGCTGTAATTTGGCAGTCGTTGAAGATATCATGATGAAATTTGGCAGGAACGTTACTCCTATTACTATATATACGCTTGATAAAAATTAGCGAAATCGGAGAACGTTCACGCTCACTATTTAAAAAAAATTTTTTTATATTCAAATTTTAAAAGAAAAGTTAATATCTTTACAGTATATAAGTAAATTATGTCAACATTCAACTCCAGTAATGATATGGTGCAACAAAATACAAAAATAAAAGAAAATTTCAAAATGGGCGCGGCTCCGCCCTTTTTCATTTAATTTATCTAGGATACTTTTAATGCCATAAGTCGAACAAACATTTACCAATCCTTTTGAAATTTGGTAGGGGCATATACTCTATGACGGTAACTCTTTTCTGTGAAAATGGGCGAAATTGGTGAAAGCCACGACCAGTTTTTATACACAGTCGACCGTCTGTCCTTCTGCTAGGCCCTTAACACGATAACTTGAGCAAAAATCGGAATATCTTGACTGAACTTAGTTCGCGTACTTATCTGAACTCACTTTATCTTGGTATGCAAAATGAACGAAATCCGACTATGACCACGCCCACTTTTTCGATATCGAAAATTACGAAAAATTAAAAAAATGCCATAATTCTATACCAAATACGAAAAAACGGATGAAACATGGTGATTGGATTGGTTTATTGACGCGAAATATAACTTTAGAAAAAACTTTGTAAAGTGGTTGTGACACCTAACATATTAAGTAGAAGAAAATGAAAAAGTTCTGCAGTGCGAAATAAAAAACCCGGTATCCAACAGATGATGTTCTGGGTCACCCTGGTCCACATTTTGGTCGAAATCTGGAAAACGCCTTCATATATACAACTACCACCACTCCGTTTTAAAACTCTCATACCTTCAATTTGATACCCATATCGTAGAAACAAATTCTAGGGTCACCCCTGGTCCACCATTACGGCGATATCTCGAAACGGCGTCCACCTATGGAACTAAGGATCACTCCCTTTAAAATACTCATTAACACCTTTCATTTGATACCCATATCGTACAAACAAAGTCTAAGTTGCGATACCTCGAAAAGGCGTCCACCTATAGAACTAAGGCCCACTCCCTTTTAAAATACTCATTAACACCTTTATTTTGATACCCATATTGTACAAACGTATTCTAGAGTCACCCCTGGTCCACCTTTATGGCGATATCTCGAAACGGCGTCCACCTATGGAACTAAGGATTACTCCCTTTTAAAATACTCATTAACACCTTTCATTTGATACTCATATCGTGCAAACAAATTCTAGAGTCAAGCCTGATCCACCTTTATGGCGATATCCCTAAATGGCGTCCACCTATAGAACTATGGTCCACTCCCTCATAAAATACTCTTTAATGTCTTTCATTTGATAGATATGTCATACAAACACATTCCAGGGTTTCCGGTTCATTTTCATACATGGTTATTTTCCTTATGTTGCCACCATAGCTCTCAACTGAGTATGTAATGTTCGGTTACACACGAACTTAACCTTCTTTACTTGTTCTTCTTTTTTCCTCGCATTCAATTTGTTGCGTTTTTAATATATTTAGTGTTATTGTTGCATGTTAACATTTATTGTTGCACGTATATGTGGGCTTCGTCTTTATGCCTGTAGTTGTGGCTTCCTCCAATCATTAAACTTTTATAATCCTGTACCAAGTAAATTTTATAACCCACACCCGATAAGTATGTAGTTGTATTTTAACTATCTCTGGTAAATTTTTAAAGCGCTTTTATATCTACCACATAAAAGATTAATGCCCGGCATACTGCTGCACACGCATACATATGTACATATATATTAGAGCGGGTCAAATTGTATGGATGGATTTGTTTTCATCAGGAGTAAAGCAAAAACGTAATCTACAGATGTTTCTAAGAAAAATTTTTTAAGACACCATAGCTGTAAGTCCGATTTCGAGTCCCCGACTTTTAATATTTTGTTATATGAATGTAGGGTTTGGCCAAAAAATCTTCATAGCTTCTGACAGAGTTATAGGTAAAAATATCATATTGGGCTTAATTTAAAGGTATTTTACGTACATTTCAGAAGCTGTATTAATATCTATATTGTTTTTGAATTTTAGTAGAGATATCAGGCTTAAATTATAAGAAATTAGCCTAAAATGGACTTTTAACTACAATATTATCATTTTCAACAAATTTCTTATGGACAATTTTTTTTCTTTACAGCTTTTTGTATTTAAATTTAAAATGGATGAACCAAATTCTTCTACGTCATCTGAATCCAGTTTATCACATTTACTTGAACATCTGTAAATTACGTTTTTGCTATACACTTGATGGGAAAAAAATTTGACACGCTCTAATGTATATGTATACATAACTAGTATATGAGCGAGCGTCTAGAACAGTGGTGCACAACGCCGGCTGAGCTTCGAAAACAAATTAAAATTTTTAAAGGGTTTTATTTGTTTTACCTCTGTGTAGCGAACAGAATTTTGTAAATGAAATTGAAGTAACTTACCCATAAGCTACCAGCTTGAAACTTGGAATATATTTCAAAACCCGATGACAATGCAATAATATTTGTCAATCGTATTTGTGGTCCGATTGGGCTCACATTTAGAACACATAATACAAGCATGAATAGAAAGCGACATATGAAAAAAATCGCCGCTAGCTGGCACAAGGATGCAGATATTCAAAAATGTCGATTTGTGGTCCGATTTTGCTCATATTTGGGACACATATCACATACAGTCCGGTAGAAACGACTTCAAAATACTTTGGAGTTCGAGGAGGGACAAGCATACGTGGCGCTGAGTCGAGAAAAGTTTTTGAAAGGATTATGTATTGAGGATTTAGATTGTAACAAATTATCAGGAGAGTCCTTGTAATAATATTTCACTAAATAATAGGTAATTAAATAAAAACTATAAACTGTATTTAATTAGCGAGATTTGCTCATATTGCTTTATACAATTGTTTTGTTATTGATATCAGAGAAAAATTGCAAAGTATAAAAACGGCAATGGTTACACTGAAAGAAAAAGACTGGTAAAATACGAAATACGGGTCAATTCAACCGAAATTTCTGTAAATTTGTATCCATTGCAACAAGATGTTGAATCAACTGCGCACAAATCGTTGATTCGTAATTCACCGTTTTGTAGTCAAATGAACAAAAAAAGTTGTTGCGACAGATTTGTATGAAAGTACCTATGTTGCCATATAAACATGTAATTAAATGTAAGGTGCGATAACCTCCGAAGAGATTTTAGGCCGAACTTATCTTCCAATTTGCGTCGTGCTCCTTTTTAATTTTGCTTACAAATTCGCGGAACGAGACCGACTCCGAACGGCATCTTCAAGGCAGATGAGTTTTCACTGAAGACTTTTCATTGCAGAAATACACTCGAAGTGCTTGCCGAACACTGCCCGCTTAGAAAATTTTCTTCTAATTGAAAAAGCTTGTTTCTAAAATTTTTATGTTGCTTTGCCCGGGGTGTGAACTCAGGGTCTTCGGTATTTTGCCAAACGGCTACAATCACACCACGGCGGCCGAAATATAAATACCTAAAAATGTGAATACATAAATACGCATGCTTGCTACATATACATACATATATGTATATATGAATATAGAAATGAAAATAGTAGTCACAAAACTCATTCTCAATTCTTTCAGTTGCAGCTCAGCTCATTCTCAATTTTTCTCTCGCATGTAGTTGCCACACTTGATTGTTTCCAACAAAAATTGTAGTATAATTGTATGTTATATGTGTTGAGGGTTTAGATTATAACAAATTATCAGGAGAGGCCTTTTAGTAATATTTCACTAAATGATAGGTAATTAAATAAAAACTATAAACTGTATTTCATTAGCGAGACTTGCTCATATTGCTTTATGCAATTGTTTTGTTATTGATATCAGAGAAAAATTGCAAAGTATAAAAACGGCGATGGTTACACTGAAAGAAAAAGACTGGTAAAATCAACCGAAATACGGGTAAATTCAACCGAAATTTCTGTAAATTTTTATCCATCGCAACAAGGTGTTGAATCAACTGCGCACAAATCGTTAATTCGTAATTGACCGTTTTAGTAGTCAAATGAACAAAAAAAGTTGTTGCGACAGCTTTATATGAAAGTACCTATGTTGCCATATAACCATGTAATTAAATGTAAGGCGCGATAACCTCCGCAGAGATTTTAGGCGAACTTCTCTTCCAATTTGCGTCGTGCTCCTTTTTAATTTTTACTACAAATTCGCGGGACGAGACCAACTCCGAACGGCATTTGCAAGGCAGATGAGTTTTCACTGACAGCTTTTCATGGCAGAAATACACACGGAGTGCTTGCCGAACACTGCCGAGGGCGACCCCGCTTAGAAAATTTTCTTCTAATTGAAAAAGCTCGTTTCTAAATTTTGATGTTGCTTTGCCCGGGGTGTGAACCCAAGGTCTTCGGTGTTTTGCCAAACGGCTACCATCACACCACGGCGGTCGCCATATAAATACGTAAAAATGTGAATACATAAATACGAATGCTTGCTACATGTATGTATATGTATATGGGGTATTTCATCCCATTTCGACCAATTTTGAACCCGACCCCTTTAGAATTGGCTGAAAGTTTTTCTTCTTTTTCTAGCTTACGAAAGACGTTTTTCAGAATTTTTTCAAATTTTTTCATCCAACTCAAAAAAAGTTATGAATTTAAAAAAAAAACACCGTTTTTGTTTTCAAAATTCTATAACTTTTTCAAAAATTGACCGTTTGGTATCTTTTTTTTTTTAATTTGTTTTTAAATGGACTTTTCGGAAAAAATTCAAAAAAATTTTTAAAGTTTTTTTTTGTAATTTTTCAGTTTTTCGAGATTTTTCGAATTTCGCCATTTTTTTTTTTTTTTCATAAAAACTTCAATCAATTCTGCAATCATCCCCACTAATCCCGGAGTTTTCATTTCTATACTTTTCGGAAAAAACACAAAAAAATGTTTAAAGTTTTTGTCTTGTAATTTTTCAGTTTTTCAAGATTTTTCGAATTTCGCCATTTATTTTTTTTTTTCATAAAAACTTCAATCAATTCTGCAATCATCCCCACTAATCCCGGAGTTGGCCTATATTTTTTTTTCTATTTAATTGAAAAACAAAAACGGTGTCCAACTCAAAATAAATTATGAATTTTAAAACAAAAAAAACGGTGTTTTTTAAAATGCGAAAAAAAAAAAACAAAAAAATTTTTTAAGGTTTTTTTTTCAATTAAATAAAAAAAAATATCGGCCCACTCCCGGATTAGTGGGGATGGTTGCAGAATTGATTGAAATTTTTTATGAGAAAAAAAAATAAATGGCGAAATTCGAAAAATCTTGAAAAACTGAAAAATTACAAGACAAAAACTTTAAACATTTTTTTGTGTTTTTTCCGAAAAGTATAGAAATGAAAATAGTAGTCACAAAACTGATTCTCAATTCTTTCAGTTGCAGCTCAGCTCATTCTCAAATTCTTCTCTTGCATGTAGTTGCCACACTTGATTGTTTCGAACAAAAATTGTAGTATAAATGTTTGACGAGACATTTTAAAAACAGAAATTGTTAGTTATAGAAAAGTAAAGAATCAAATCACAGGAAGGTAATTCACCACTGGAGTAACTTTAAATGTAATTCGACAAGTTTAGTTTTCGTAACACTTCAAGTTGAAACGATTCCAAAACAACTCAAACTTTTATTTTGTTGGAAACATCAACATTAAAAAAGGATGTTTTTTTATTATCTTATTAGATTCGTTCGTGTGAGTGAAAATTCATAAAAACTTGAACAAAATGTTTTTAACTTTGGAAAAATCCTGTTCGTTCAAGCGAAACCTTTGCAACAAGTGGGCGCAATTTTGCATTTCGCTTGGGCGAGAAGTTGCATAATTGCACCCACAATTTTTTTCACAGTAAATTCAAAATTCGTTTTGTATTGATAACTGAAAAACAATTTTTTTGTTATTTTCCCATTTTGTGTGTTCTTTCGATTTGATGGTTTTTTTTTTTTGGTTTTTTTTTTTAACAAGTGGCACTATCGTCATAAGTACAAAGTAGAGAGCGTAGTGAGCGCAAAATTCTCTCTGAAGTTTGCTCAGGTATTGGCAGTTAATCGCTGTGGAAATGACCTGTAAGATCAGTTGTGTTAACAGAAAAATCAGTTAGATTGATTAGGAATTCGTCAATTTTACAAAATATTCTTAGCTTACGAGCGACACTTTCTCTTCTGTTGAAATGACTAAACTGATTTGTTCGCTTGACAAATAAATCGTCCGAATTAACCATAATTCGATCAATTTCACCGAGTCTCCGTTAAGTCAAGAAAAAAGAATAGATTTGTTGATTTTACTAGCACCATTTCTTTCAGTGTACTAGGACATAAATTTCACTTCTTCAACAGCTGGCTTCTCGGGAGCTTTGTACTGAACTCGCGTCCCCAACATTCATACCAGTATAAATGCAGATGCCTTTAACAACTCAGCCATATGAATAGAAATTTGACGAGTCCAACGCTTTTATTTAATTGTCTGATCAAGGCCCTAGATTGATGAGGAGTGTGATGTCTAGTACCTAGGACCTACCTAATTATTTTCTAGCTTTTAGTAGTATTATTACTTAATGCAAGTTTCAATAAAACCGTTTAACTTAAACGTTTTTTTGTTTTAATTATTTTATTTTTTATAGTATGTGTTTACATAGAGAATGTTTGAGCACAATTTCATGCATGAGAAGTTTACTGCTTGAAGTACAAGAAAACTTGACAGACTGCATACTTTACTGGATCGGCCTGTTTACATTCACGACGGAGGCTACAAAGTGACATCTGTCAAATTATTTTTACACATGTTCTTATGAGGTTCGTTATTTTCGGCGCAGCGTAGCAGCAGGGCAATCAATTACGAATGCCACAGTAACCAGATTAAAATAAATTTTGGTTTTATATAGCCACAGTGAGTGACGTCCTTTTTATTTTGTGATTAAAATAAAAAAAAATAAAAAAAAAATGTCGCTACCATTTCCTTAAATTTATATATGTGGCTGCTGAGTACAAAGTTATTGAGTACTACGGTTGTCGTCAAGCTTTGATTTTCTTTGTGGTTGGGGTCTGTAGTCGCCGTTCGCAGTGTAATCAAGCCTAGTCACTGGCTCAAACAACATGCAGGTGAACGCTGAATTATTTTCTGAATGTCTACAAAGCTCTTAAGTACACCACTGTTCTAGACGTGTAAATTTGTATTTAAGTATGTGACTAAATATTTAATAGCGGTTATATATTCCTGTACAATTTCCTTAGGTGTCGTGCAAAGTTAAGTGTGATTCGTTAACAGCGAATAATTACACAGTTACTGCGTAGTTTTAATTAAGTGTAACGATTTTTTAAATAATAAAGTACTACATGATTTGATACTTCAGGTATATTTATTAAGACACATTTAATATTATGGGGCAATTTTCAGTCAATTTACTTATAAATTTTTTATATCTTCCTGTGGTGGCCGCCATGGTGTGGTGCGTGTCGTGCTTGCCAACCAAGATGAAGATACTGGGCTAGAGACCCGAGCGAAGTAACCTCACAAATTATTTTCGAATGTTATCAATCCTAGCATTTATTTTATTTTTTTATACGACAATACGTACGTCGACCCGCATACTAAGTAAAAAACTAAAAGTTTGAATAAGTACCACCTACAATTATGTTGAGAGTATCTCATTAAAAGAATTGTTTATCTTTTCAAGCTAGTCACACTGTTACAAATATTCAAGCAAAAATATTGAAATAGATAAAAAAAAACATACTATGATTGCTATGAAGGATATTCCTATCAAAGGCTAAGTGAATCAGTTCAGAAGCAAGCCCACTTTCATTTGGGATTAGCTAACAATTTATACATTTATACCACATTGAGAAATATTTTTTATATATCTCGGAATATTATATTTGACTTCGTGTTTATACCAAAATATGGTCTCAATTAAACACTTGCTAACTTTTGTCTAGCTGCATAACATTTAAGATGTTCTTACTTCTCCCTCTCCCTATTTTCTTTACCATTTGATACACTCCTCTCTCTCTGCGTCCTTTTCTCCCTCTCCATATTTTCCATCCCCTTTTTTCTCCCTAGCTCCCTTTCCTTCTCCCTGCTTCGCTCCATCAATCAACATCTCTCTATCTTCGTCTAATTCAATCTATTTCCCAGCCTCTTTCTCCTTCCCCCTTTTTCTTCTCTCTTCTTCTTTTTATTCTTTTCTATTTCTTATTCCCAGTCCCAGTCCCAGTCCCAGTCCCAGTCCCAGTCCCAGTCCCAGTCCCAGTCCCAGTCCCATTCCTGGTCCCAGTGCCAGCCCCAGTTCCAGTCCCAGTTCCAGTCCCAGTTTCAGTTCCAGTCCCATTCCAAGTCCCAGTCCCAGTCCCAGACCCAGTCCCGGACCCAGTCCTAATCCCAGTCCCAGTACCAGTCAAAGTCCCAGCCCTAGTCCTAGCCCCAGTTCTAGTCCCAGTCCTAGCACCAGTCCTAGACCCAGTCCCAGTACCAGTCCCAGTCCCAGTCCCAGTCCCAGTCCTAGTCCGTTTCTCAGGCAGAGTCCCAGTCCTAGTCACAGTCCTAGCCCAAGTCCCAGTACCAGTCTCCTTAGTGCAAAACATTATCAAATACATACATAGAAACATACCAAAATATAGAAATTTTGTTTAAGAATTTTTACGAAATGTTTAAAATTTTTAGCGAAAGAGTATTTTTCAAGGGATCCATTCATTCTTTACCATTATTGTTGCATTGCATCACGTATAAATATATATGTATGTCAAGCTGATATGCAACGAAAATATAAAAATACATCCACGCATACCTACAAATTTACTCCCGAAGTTAAATAACGCTAGACAATGCTGATTTTATTCACCATATATATAATTCAACATGTATGCATGTGAGCCATAATGTGACGTGGTGAATGCCCCATTCAAAGCAAGTTTGTGCGTACAGCTCACAGCGAACAAACACACTTTGGGAAAAAATTTACTTTTCTTGAAATCATGTGGGTATAATCACTTGCAGAAATGTGGGTATAATCACAATGAAAATGTCCATCTCACGTAGCTAAACTTTCAAATGCAAAGAATCGTTTATAAATCGGAAAGATTAGTACGTCACCAGACAATTTGAAACAACTGTTGCACGCATCGCAACTTTCAAATATTTTCACTACCAAAGTGAAATGAAAAATAGGTATGAAATGCCTTGAGTAAATTTGTATGTGAGCATCTAACCAGCAATATCCAGAAATGACAGAGAACAGTCAAAAACTGTTGCCTGTAACTATAAACGAAACACATCTAAAATATTTAAAATTAAAAAAATAAAGTTGTACCTCATATTTTGTTAAAAGACATATCCCTGCAAAAAATTGTATTAGTGTAGGATGAATAATGAATGAGTCGCAAATACATATACGACTATAGCAAGTTTTGGCCTCTTTATATGATTTGAAGAGATAACTCAAAGAGGAAATGAAATGTCGTAGAATAAGAGAGGATCCCACGGATGAATATCAGAAACAAATCAAAGTTGCTATAAAAAATGCCACAAATATAGTACATTCTAACATGGCACATAGATTGGTTCAAATGAATCCTTCGGCTCCTCCACTGATTGCGCTACCAACAGTGCACAAGCCGGACACTTGAATGAGGCCCGTCATTAATTTCAAATCGGCACCATGTTAAAAACTGTCCAAATATTTAAAAATGATATTGAAAAATACTCTGGAGCTAAGGAACAAATATGCAATAGCAAACACAACTGAACTAATAGAGAAACTTGAGACGAGAGAGCTTACAAAGAACAGCAAATTGGTATCTTTTGACATAAAAGATTTATACCCATCAATACCACTATCGGAGACTTTAGACATAGTTACCTCAACAATAGTTCATAAAACAAAAACAAAGTGCAAAGTATGCAAATCACAAATACACTAAGAACCACTTTAAGTCAAAATTATTTTCAATTCAACAATAAAATATATAGACAAACATATGGTCTTGAAATGGGAGGCCCGACATTAGCCATTCTAATTGAAGTGTTCATGCAAAATTTTGAAGAAAAGTACATAACGGAGCTGAAGTCCAAATTAGGCGTGCCATTTTATGCTAGATACGTGGATGACATAAACGGAGGAATCAAATATCAAGACATCACGATAAATATTGATAAAGTTACCAAAAAATTTTACTACGACCTAGAAAGCCAACGGCCATCGACACAATAATATATAATACCTCAAATCACCCCCAACAGCATAAAAATGCAGCTTTCAGGCATTTGGTACATAGACTTCAAAGAACACCTCTTACACAAAAATCATATAAGAGAGAGCTTAAAATAATATATGATATTGCTGCAAACAACGGAAATAAAAAAGCTAAGAAGGATACATGGAGAACTAAAAAGAAATAATGAAAAGGAAAATAATAACACCTGGACGACTATGACATATACTGGAAAGCCAACATATACATTGGCAAACTCCTTTAAAAAATACAACAGCGTTCAAAATATCGAACAAGATAGGGCGAAAACCAAGAACTAACACTAACTCAGAGGATCCGTTTACGAGCCACGGCGTATACAAGTTTACCTGCGGATGCCAACACAGTTACATAGGACAAAGAGGACGGCAAATAAGAACGAGGTTCAGAGAAGACATTAGAGATTATAACAAAAAAAAAAAACACGGAATCCAAACATTAAGAGTACAACTTCGCGAATAATATGGTCTAAAAGGAATGTTACACAGGAAACATCAATAAAACGGTTAGGGTTCTTCACATACAAGGAAAAGGCCGACGTCTCAACGTGCCCGAAAACATGGAAATCTACAAACAGAAAACATTCGACGTAGAATAAAAAACGAACAGATAAACACAATTTCTGACACAATATTCGAGCCTTTAAAACTTGTTTACAAGAAACAAAGCAATCACACAGGTACAACAGACAAACACACAGCAACATATAAACACAAAACAATTAACGCACCAAAACAACAAACCCACAAACAAATTCAAACGACTAGAATTACTGACTTTTACCTGCCTCAGTCAGCTACACAAATCGATCAGTAAAAACCACCCTCGGTTCTGAATGAACACACAGCACATACTCATAAATATAAACAAGCATCAATTTTGACCATACTCATACTGCTCATATACCTACGAATTATAAATACAAGACAAGCGATAAAAACAGTTCAGAACGAAATCGACACTTATGATGGCACAACGCCGAAACCGGTTTGTCTCGAAACCAAATTTGACAAGGGATGACGGAAAATCGTTTCAATATACATCGGATATCTTTTGTTTGAGCATGTCTTATGGATAGACCAATTTTACCCGTTTATGCCTGCAGGTGTAGTGTCGGAGGGGTTTCCCTTATAAGTCCGCAGGTAATGTCGGATAGATCCTTTTTCTACACTAGTTTATACTCTTGAGAGTTTGTTTTGATTCATCCTATTTGTAATCCTACATGTACTGTTCGTTAAGTCCTCTTTACCCCTACGGGTACTCTTGGCCCTAATGATGCTGTCGGAGAGTTCCTCTTTGTTCACCTATGGTTACGGTTCGGACAGTACTTTCCACCGGTACACCTGTATATGTCCTTATGTCTTAATGTAAATATATATTTTTTGTTGAACGTACACTTGTTTTCCTACTTCTGCAACAACTGCATGTGCCGTCAACATCGAGTGCAAAAGTTTTTGCATCAATATGCAAAAAGTGTCGTGACTTTATGATTCTTATACATGCAAAACAAGAAGCGTCACACACATACTCTAACGCACTCACACACATACATACAATTTAACTATAACCAAACAACCAACTGGTTCACTGCTTCACACCCCGAGTGTAACTTCAAATTGCAATCTTTATGTCTGGTCCTGCTACTAATATCCAATCGTACACTAACTTTTCGGCAAGTTTTGTATGCATCAAGCAATTTTCATTTGTGTATTTTTTTTATTGGAATTATGAAATTCCTGCTGCATATTTACGTACATACATACTTTGGATTAAGAAAAATATAGAAAGCTCTTAATATTCGAAGTAAAAGTGTCTTGCATTTGACTGCTCACGTGTATATTTACTTTCTGTGAGTAGTTGGGTTGGGGTTGGTGTTGATGCTGTTGTTGTTGTTTAGATGCTTAGAAAGAAAATGTTTATTTGGTGGTACCTATGAAAACATGTTTTTGTACATTGAAAGTAATAGGTCTAGCAATTTTTGTATCATATTTTCATATGTGCTTGCTCTATAAAGTTTTACATAACTGTATGAATTTCATTGACTGTTCGTTTTGCAATTTATGGCATAAACTTTCTCAATTATGACTTTTGTGATTATTAATTAAAGTTTGACTGCTTAAGCAATATGAAGGAGCGCAGTTGGGAATTCGTATTGGAAATTATATTAGTAAATAGAGGAAATACATGGCTGATCCCAACAACTTATTATTTTTGGCCCGAAACTAATTTGGTGAGCGGGTATATTTAGGTTTCCGATTAGACATTTGTCGGAACCGGTAAGAACCGACTACTATAGCATATATCCCCCATATAACCGGTTTTTCAGAAAAAGAGGATTTAGGTCATATCTTCCTAAATTTATCAGATTGAAGCTTCATACTGCACCATATTCTTTCGTATATTGCACATATTGTTGTCTGAAAAATTCGAGGATATCGGTCGTATATATAGCATATTTCCCCTACAACAGATTCTTCAGATAAGAAATTTTCACCATTTCTACACCATTCGAACAGCTAGAGGCTTCTAATTTACCAACTGCTTAGGTACATAGCATATATTTTTGTCTGAAAAAATTATAGGGATCGTTGGTGCATGTACATATTTTACACCCCATATAAACTGTCATATCTGCCATCTTTTTTACGGCTAGAAACTACAAATTTCATCAAATACCTACGATTATGTCATATACTGCTGAAATAAATGATTCGTGGTCATAGCTATTTCATACAGACCACACAAAACGTGAAACCTTGAATCCTCGCACAAAGTACACACCTATTCTTTAAACGGATTTATTTAGCTTGACTTGAGAGGCAGGCCGCACGGCCGCATGCAAGGCCACATGCATGGCCGTTGTGAACGAATTTTGTGATTGAAATTTAAGTAACTTCCCGATAAGCTACAAGCTTGAAACTTGGAATATAGTTCAGAACCCGATAACAATGCAATAAGAATAAAAACAAGTAAGGAAGGTTAAGTTCGGGTGTAACCGAACATTACATACTCCGTTGAGAGCTATGGTGACAACATAAGGGAAAATAACCATGTAGGAAAATGAACCGAGGGAAACCCTGGAATGTGTTTATATGACATGTGTATCAAATGAAAGGCATTAAAGAGTATTTTATGAGGGAGTGGGCCATAGTTCTATAGGTGGACGTCATTTAGGGATATCGCCATAAAGGTGGATCAGGGTTTACTCTAGAATTTGTTTGTACGATATGGGTATCAAATGAAAGGTGCTAATGATTATTTTAAAATGGAGTAATCCTTAGTTCCATAGGTGGACGCCGTTTCGAGATATCGCCATAAAGGTGAACCAGGGGTTACCCCAGAATTTGTTTGTACGATATGGGTATCAAATTAAAGGTAATAATGAGGGTTTTACAAGGAAGTGGTGGTAGTTGTATAGGTGGTCGCCTTTTCGAGGTATCGCAATAAAGGTGAACCAGGCGTGACTCTAGAATATGTTTGTACGATATGGGTATCAAATGAAAGTTCTTAATGAGCATTTTAAAAGGGCGTGGGGCTTAGTTCTACAGGTGGACGCCTTTTCGATACATCACCATAGAGGTGGACCAGGGGTGACTCTAGAATGTGTTTGTACGATATTGGTATCAAATTAAAGGTATTAATGAGAGTGTTAAAAGGGAGTAGTAGTTGTATATGTGAAGGCGTTTTCCAGATATCGACCAAAATGTGGACCAGGGTGACCCAGAACATCATCTATTGGATACCGCTAATTTATTTATATATATAATACCACGAACAGTATTCCTGCCAAGATTTCAAGGTTTTTTTATTGCGCCCTGCAGAACTTTTTCATTTCATTCTACTTAATATGGTAGGTGTCACACCCGCTTTATAAAGTTATTTTCTAAAGTTTTATTTTGCGTCAATAAACTAATCCAAATACCATTTGTCATGCCTTTTTTCGTATTTAGTATAGAATTATGGCATTTTTTTCGTTTTTCGTAATTTTCGATATCGAAAAAGTGGGCGTCGTCATAGTCCGATTTCGGCCATTTTTTATACCAATACAAAGTGAGTTCAGATAAGTACGTGAACTGAATTTAGTAAAGATATATCGATTTTTGCTCAAGTTATCGTGTTAACGGCCGAGCGGAAGGACACACGGACGACTGTGTATAAAAACTGGGCGCGGCTTAAACCGATTTCGCCCATTTTCACAGAAACCAGTTATCGTTATAAAATCTATGCCCCTACCAAATTTAAAAAGGATTGCTAAATTTTTATTCGACTTATGGCATTAAAGGTATCCAAGACAAATTAAATGAAAAAGGACGGAGCTACGCCCATTTTGAAATGTTCTTTTGTTTTTGTATTTTGTTGTACCATATATTACTGGAGTTGAATGTTGACATAATTTACTTATATACTGTAAAGATATTAAATTTTTTGTTAAAATTTTACTTAAAAAAATAATTTTTAAAAGAGGGCGTGGTCCTTCTCCGATTTTGCCAATTTTTATTAAGCTTACATATAGTAATAGGAGTAACCCTCCTGCCAAATTTCATCACGATATCTTCAACGACTGCTAAATTACGGCTTTCAAAAATTTTAAATTACCTTCTTTTAAAAGTGGGCGGTGCTACGCCCATTGTCCAAAATTTTGCTAATTTGCTATTCTGCGTCATAAGTTCAACTCACCTACCAAGTTTCATCGCTTTATCTGTCTTTGGTAATGAATTATTGAACTTTTTCTCTTTTTCGAAATTTTCGATATCGAAAAAGTGGGCGTGGTTATAGTCCGATATCGTTCATTTTAAATAGTGATCTGGGATGAGTGCTCAGGAACCTACATACCAAATTTCATCAAGATATCTCAAAATTTACTCAAGTTATCGTGTTAACGGACGGACGGACGGACATGGCTCAATCAAATTTTTTTTTCGATCCTGATGATTTTAATATATGGAAGTCTATATCTATCTCGATTCCTTTATACCTGTACAACCAACCGTTATCCAATCAAACTTAATATACTCTGTGAGCTCTGCTCAACTGAGTAAAAAATCGCAGCTGGGTGACGCAAGGAACGAGATATTCGCAAAAATCGTATTTGTGGTCCGATTTGGCTCTAACACATAACACATACAAGAATAGAAATCGACCTATGAAAAGAATCGCCGCTAGGTGGCGCATGGATCGAGATATTCACAAAAATCGTATTTGTGGCCCGATTTGGATCTAACACATAACACATACAAGAATAGAAAGCGACCTATGAAAAAATCGCCGCTAAGTGGCGCAAGGATCGAGTTATTAACAAAAATCGTATTTGTGGTCCGTTTTGGCTCATATTTGGAAAACATAATACATACAAGAATAGAAAGCGACCTATGGAAAAAATAGCCGATAGGTTGTGCAAAGATCGAGATATTCAAAAAAGTCGTAATTATAGTCCATATTTGGAACACATAATACATAGATGAATAGAAATGATGTCCGATTTGGCTCATATTTGGAACAAATATTACATACAGTCCGGTAGAAATGACATCAAAATATCTTGGAGTTGGAGGAGGGTCAAGCATACGTGGCGCGCGGTCGAGTAAAGTCTTTGGAAGGATTATGTATTGAGGAATTATACATGAAGTAATAATAATACTAAAAGCTAGAAAATAATAAGGTAGGTCCTAGGTGCTAGACACCGCATTCCTCATCAATTTAAGGCGTTGATTAGACCATTAAATAAAAGCGTTGGACGCGCAAATTTCTATTGATTGTCATATATAAGACCAACTGAACCCTAATCAATTTTTAGAAATTTCGCGCGTTATTTCATTGTCTTTTATTTAATTGTCTGATCAGCGCCCTAGACTGATGAGGAGTGTGATGACTGTGCCTAGGACCTACCTAATTATTTTCTAGCTTTTAGTATTATTATTACTTCATGTTAGTATTGTTTTCAATAAAACCGTTTAACTTAAATTTTTTTTAAATTATTTTATTCTTTAAAAGGCAGCAATCAGCTTCTCCTTAATGGAAACCTGCTGCATGCAAAACATCTAAAAATTTGTTATTCCCGCATCTTGCAGACTGCTTCAACCCATAAAAAATTTTATTAAGTTTACATACGAAAACTTCTGAATTTTTCGACTTTACTTCTTAACCTGGTGGCTGACGCATATAGATGTTCCCTTGTAAGTCTCCATTTAAATATGCTGTTTTAAAATCATAATGCTTGACAGTGTAATTTAGTGTTTAGTACACTTCATCATAATCGACTCCATATTTTTGTGTGAAACCTTTCGCAACCAATACTGCTAAATCCCAGGTTTCACTTTTACGATGAGAATTGATTTCATCGTCCATGGCTTTCATCCATTTAGAGTTATCTTTTCGAACTAAAACCTGTTGTGTTTGCTGGGTTGAGCACATATGGTCAAAAAATTAAAACACAGTTGTTGTTTTTTTCCCGACGCATTTCGACGTTCTTTTTTCTCACGTCATCTTCTGAGGATTTATTTAATGCTAAATATGTAAAAATAATATACATATTAACATTTGATACTTTTTTCTACCAATAGACATGAAACTAACACTTCACACAAATTTTTTTTCTTTTACTTACATTAATTATATTACAATTAGATTATAAATTGCACTTTACTTTAAACAAACATAAGGATTTGGCACTTGCATATTCTCGTTTACTTCGATTTGCATCTCTGAATAACAGCTGAGTAGACGCTGTTGATGTTGTCAAAGTCTTCTTTAAAATTTAGTGTGTTGTGTATTTGTTATTGTATTCTTATGCTTTCTAGAGAAATTCTCGTTTTTTTCTCTTTTTTCAATATCTAATGTTTCGACATTTGAGAAGTTCGCTATATGGTTGCCCTTTGTTAAGTGATGAGCTAAACCGGTGTTCGTTGTTTTGTTTGCTGCGTCTTTTTGGTGTTCAATAATACGTATACCCAGTTGTCGTTTTGTTATTCCAATATAACCTTATCCACATTTATCATCATTGCGCCCATTGCATGTTATTTTATACACCACATCATTTTGTTGATCTTTTGGAATTGGATCTTTGATTTTAGTTTATTATTTTATGTAGTATTTGATTGTCAGTAAGACCCGGTATGTATGTTACACCGATGTACTTTTTATTAGTGTTGTCCGGCGGTAAATTGTCGCGGTTTTGACTAATTCTGTTTATTGTGTTCTTAATTAGTCTATCAATAAAAGTGCTTGGATAGCTATTTTTGAATAATATATTCTTTATTTTCTTCATGTTTTCTTCAATGTACTCTTCATCACTGAGTAGCGCTACTTTTCTTATCATACTTGATGCCGTGTTAAGTTTTTGCTTCCGAGGGTGGTTTGAATGATAGTTAATTAATCGGCCCGATGGTATGGATTTAGTGTGCCAATTCATTAATAACTGTTTGTTTTTTCTAATTATTTCTACATCTAGGAAGGCTATTTTATTTTCCTTTTCTTTTTCTATAGTGAACTTTATGCTTGTATGTTGCGTATTTAATATTTTTAAGATGTTTTCTGCGTCCTTGGTTTTTATGATTGCGAATACATCATATACATACTTGTTGATGTATTTGAGGTATATGTCCTTTTCTTTTAATTCAGCTATGCTGTCGTCAAGTATTTTGTTCAATACTATATCCGCTATAGTCAGAGATAGTGGATTGCCCATTGGCATTCCGTATGTTTGTTAGTACAACTTCGAGTTGTACATAAAATAATTGTTTTCTCGTAAACAAAACTCTAATATATTTTGGAACTGTGCTCAACGCAGCAAACACAAATATCAGAAACTGGTCCATATATAAATATAAAACCTGTTGGTATTTGTTGGATCACCCTAATAGCATTTATAGCAGATATCAAAAATACTTATTAAGTAGCTGGTAACTACTCTCAATTTATACTAAACGCACTCTTTGTAAACATATTCATACGCACACACACACACCTAACATTAAGCATTAACTATTGTACTCATTCTCAATCTCACTTATGATTTTGGTTGTACCTAAATAATCATCTTAACGTAAAGGGGTCGTCTTTGCATTTTAGTCGCTATATTCGTATATTATATTTGCTGGCAAGTATATATATAAGTACTCACTTGTCAACATTTGTGAGTGATATGTGCATTTCCTCTGAAATATCCTCACGTTGCTTGTTAATTATCATGTCTTCTTTAAGCATAATGCAATCTCGGCTAACTATAACTGTTTTCTTCTCTTTGTTCCAAAATCTAAGTGCCTTTGACTCTTCCGAATACCAAACAAAAATAAGTTTTCTGTTTTCTTGTTCAACTTACTGCGTTTTTGAGAGGGTATAAGAGCACATGCCCAAGAAACAAAACGTTCAAATATGTGAAGATCAATTTCCTCCTTCCCTTGCTTCAAACGGGACCAATATTCTTTGATCTTGTAGGGAGACAATTTTGAATATAATTAGCTGTAACTACCGCCTGACCCCAAAACTCCTCAAAAACTCTAACCCACATCAACTAACATACACCGTACCATTTCAGTCAAAGAGCGATTTCTACTTTCGGCCACTCCGTTTTGTTGCGGAGTATATGGTGCTGTGAATTGCTGTTGCACATCTAGGCTTGAAAGGTACTGCTTAACAGCTAACCCAGTAAACTCTACTCCTCTATCAGATCTTATGACCTTTGGAGTCTTTTGAAATTTTGTCCTCGCATTATATTTACTCAGGTACAAATCAGAGGTCATACCACGTTTGAAAGATTTCATTACTAAAGTACAATACCTGCTGTCACGAAGTAACGGTAACCAGTTGGTGTTGCTTTATTCATTACAGTCACATCTGTGTGTATTAAATCTAAGTACCTGGGCGACCAAGCTTTGCTCGGCAACGTTTCGTTGTGCTGGCAACTTTTCGTTGTGCTGGCAACGTTTCTTTTTTTTCAATTTCGAATAGGTGGCAACCTTAAATGGCAACCCTACTCAAAAATGTCCCTATTGTAATGCGGAGTGAAATACCTTTCGTTTTATACCCATATCGGCATATCACATGCAATTTTTTTTAATTTCGAATATGTAGGAGGCAACCCTAAATGCCAACTACTCAAAAATGTCCCTATTGTAATGCGGAGTGAAATACCTTTCGTTTGATACCCATATCGGCATATCTCATGCAATTTTTTTTCATTTCGAATAGTTGGCAACCCTATTCAAAAATGTCCCTATTGTAATGCGGAGTGAAATACCTTTCGTCTGATACCCATATCGGCATATCTTATGCAATTTTTTTTAATTTCGAATAGGTGGCAACCCTAAATGGCAACTCCACTCAAAAATGTCCCTATTGTAATGCGAAGTGAAATATCTTTGGTTTGATACCCATATCGGCACATATCATGCAATTTTTTTTTTTTATTTCGAATAGGTGGCAACCTTGTGAAACATTCTGAGTGGCAACATAAAGTCTTAGAAGGTGATATATTATCTCTGTACAAAATTTCATTTAAATCGGTTGAACCGTTTTCAAGATCGTTCGGCTATACAAACAAGCAAGAATTGCTCGTTTAAAGTTATAAGATCTGATTGTTTCTTTACTGCCTTCGGAAACCGTTTTCTGGTCGTCTTACCATAAGTGCATACTTCGCACTGGAATTCACCATCACATGGATTAAGATTAAATTTATTTTCTTTCAAATAAGAAAACACAACCTTGTTGTCACGACGACCCAGTTTTCTATGCCAGTCATGTATACATTCTTCATGTCTTCCAGCACTGCTCACCCTATTCACCTTTATGCATGCCACCTTAAATTTACACAAATTATTCTTCAATTCTGCTGTCGCTTTAACTTGATTATCCTTGGTAATTTTGGAACATTTTGCTCCAAAACATGCTTGATAACCCTTCTCGGTTAACTTCTTTGCTGAAAGAAAGTTACTTTCTATTAACGTAACAAACAAAACATCTTTGATGTAAATACTTTCAGACCCACCAAAAGCATTTGTTATCGCAATGTAACCACTGCCTTCTCCTCGTGAACGATTTCGGTATCCAATGGCAACATTAACATCTTCCTTTATATCCTCGTTGAGCGTATCAAAAAATTCCCGATAATTTGCGATATGACATGTGACACCTGAGTCGACGTACCAATCCTTTATAGAGTTGCTTATCCAAAAACATTTCTCTTCCTTGACATTATTTCCTTTATTACGTCCGGTCATATTAACTTGATTATTCTGCTTTTCTTTGAAGAATTTAAGATTTTTCTTCATGTGCCCTTTTTTTCTTGCAATAAAACATTCAATCTGAAGTCCGGTGTACTTGCCTACAGCATTTTTCCTTTCTATTTTCATTACTACTGAATCCGAAGTTATCCGTTTGTGCACCTTTCGTCTAGCTTCTTTTAAAAGCTTACCCTTTACGAAATTTATGTTGAGATTGTCTTCGTCTCTTGCCTCCAAAGCTATAACCAACGGATTAGTAAGAATCTGGAAGACTGCTCAATAGCATTGCAACAATCCAGGAACTGCTTAATGGATCGCCCATCATAGATAACTTTTCAATGTAACTCATCAGCTCGTTGATATGCTGCTCCATTTGCTCATCGTCATGTAAGTCCATTTTGAAAATGGTCTTCATCCGAAAGACCTGACTGCTAAGGGAAGGTTTTTCATAAAATTCCTTCATAATATTCCAATAATCCTGTGCTGTAACCGCATTTTTGAAATGTACTAGTTGCTCATCATTTACCATTAAACCAATGGTTGCGCGTGCTTGACCATCCTGCTTGACCTAGTTTGCATCTGCATCTTGCCGGCTTGGGGAGTGAAACAACATTCGATAAGTCTTCCTTAATTAACAGAAACTCCATCTTAATCTTCCACGTAGCGTAGTTTTCGCCATTAAGCTTACAAATGTTTGTAGTAACGCCTTCCTTCGACATAATGCGATGGCCCATAACCTATTGGGAATAAAGCTCCCAATGTATAAATAAGCAGTGAGTTGGTTTAAGGAAGTTTTTTTTTAAGACTGAAAAGCTAGATCAAAATTTTTTTCAATTCTAAAAATTGAACAAAAGCCTAATTGTATTTTTTCTTTACAATATAAGCAAGTATATATTTATAGAGTAATTTCAAATATTCAACATATTCCATTTAAAGGGCGCCTGGGAATAAAGCAGTATATACGTGGTAAGCCTTGTCCATGTGGAATAAAACTTTATGTTCTTTGTGGACAAAGTGGAATGCCTGTGATTTCGCTGCATAGCAGGGGTCGTCCACTGAAATTTAAATGTAAATTAAACAAACTTGGTTTTGGTGCTTCAATCAAATAAATTTAATTGCTTTCAGAAAAAGATTGGCTTATACTCTTTTCAAAATATCATGCATATGCCCTCAGTGCTCTTAAACAGTCAAGTAAACGACGTCGAAGAGATTGAAGTATTTCCACCATCAACCGATCGATACGCATTACGATCAAAGCGGCCATTTACCAAGGTTTGATTTTTCACGTAAAATGGAAGGATGCAAGCAAAAAACGTACTTATATTGCACGAAATTAAACGTCAACCTCTGCATTCGTAGAAATTCCGACTGTTTTTATGAATATCATTCAAATTAGTTTCTTCGTAGTAAACCGCTAAACCCATAAACTGTATGGTATAGTTAGTTTTCTCTAATAAAAATGAATTTGGTTGTAAAAGTATTTCAATTGTTAATCTCTTTTCGAAATTTGACAGACCTTACTGCATTTTAAATTGACTACCTTGGCTACCTATGTCCACTCAGGTGGACATGAAATTCTGACCACGCCCATATAAGGAGGCGATTTTTGCTTTCACTAAAGTGCTTCCAAAACTCCTTGCAGTAAGTACAATTACTTAGAAATATACTTGTAATGCGTACTAGCTGGCGGTAGTGAAAGGGTTAATGTACATAGGTTTAGAAATTTTTTCTGGAATACAACGTATCCCATACCAAATATTTGCTTGCATTTAGGAGGTTATAACTAATACTAAAACTTAAAAATTCCCATAATTTTATAAATTATAAATTTTGCACCTATTTTAATTTTTCGAAAATAATCTATCCTAGCACTAATTGACCATTTATTATTATTATTATTAGACTTGTATATTTGCTTATAATATATTAAAAGTAATATACAATTTTCTGTGTTTGTTGTATATTTGCATAAAATATTCATAGCTAAGGGAAATGAAATAAAATTGATGCATCGCTTGCTCTTTGACCCATATACGACTTTAATATTTATTTCTTTTTACTTTCTATAGAGCAGCAATAATTCAGTTGGTGGCTTTTACTTTTTGCTTTATTTGTTGCTGTGCTATTTGTTATTTATGTATATTATTGCCGGTTGCTTTTTAGAAAAAGCAAAAAATAAATAAATTCATAAAAACTTCAATAATAATATGTGTCTCAAGGCTGTTCGTTTAAATCTACTTAGCTGTAGATATAGTTTTGTTGCTTGCTTGCTGTAACTTTTCTAATCGTTGTTGTACATCTTTCTAGCACTCTCGTACACAGAGGCACACATATACACACACTCATTTTTAACAATCTATTTGGCATGGATTTATTTTTTATTAAGTTGTAAAAGTTTTCAATTTTACTGTACACATTCATGTGGTAAATCGTTTTGTTCATATTTTGTTTTATATAAGAACAAGTAAGAAAATCTAAGTTCGGTTGGAACCGAACATTACCTACCCAGCTGTACACTTGAAATGCTTTTTTTTGTTTGTTTTTGTGCTTAATAGTGTTACAAGCAATAATTCGTATACATATGGTTCATTTACGAACTAATTTTTCTTCGAGTTATGACTCCCGAAACATAGAAAATTGCTTAGTCATAAAAGGGGCGGTGCTTCCTATTTACTGTTATAAATCCACTTGGGAAATGAAATACCATTGACATAAAGCTCTTTTTGCAAAGATATTGCTTATTTATTCATCCATGACCCTTTTAAAAATCTTTTATATAAAAGTGGGAGTGGCCCTTAACCGGTTTCCATAATTTTTATTCAAAGCATTCCTTATAATAAAGGCAAACTCTCTGTAACGATTTTTGATTTATGATTAATAATATTTGTAAAATTTTATTTATCACAAGTAGGCGGTGCCACGCCCATTTAAAATTTTTTTTTTCAAATTTGTATCAAGGGTCTCAATATCAGTCCACACGTCAAATTTCACGTAATTCTATGTGTATTATTTACTAAATAATCAGTTTTTTTGTGTTTTCCAAAATGTTATATATATAAAAAGTGGGCGTGGTTATCATCCAATTTTGCTCATTTTCAATACCAATTTTTTATGGGTCCAGATAAGCTCGTGTACCAAATTTGGTGCAGATATCTCAATATTTACTCAAGGTATCGTGTTAATGGATAGATGGACGGACGGACATGGCTCAATCAAATATTCTTTCGATACTGATGGTTTTAATATATTTAAGTCTATATCTATCTCGATTCCTTTATACCTGTACAACCAACCGTTATCCAATCAAAGTTATAATACCCTGTGTACAAGCACAGCTGGGTATAAAAATTAGGATTGAGTGGTCCCCTTGGCGTATGAGCAACTTTTCGAAGCCTTTGTAATATTTTGAATATACATAAGTAAATATGCATATTTTTACACATGTATGAATATTTCTTATACTCAACGTGCTTTTCACACTGAGAATATTAACCTTGATTGGATAACGGTTGGTTGTACAGGTATAAAGGAATCGAGATAGGTATAGACTTCCATATATCAAAATCATCAGTGTCGAAAAAAATTTGTTTGAGACATGTCCGTCCGTCCGTCTGTCCGCTAACACGATAGCTTGAGTAAATATTGAGATATCTTCACCAAATTTGGCACACAAGCTAATCTGGACCCAGGATAAATTGGCATTGAAAATGAGCGAACTCGTATGATAACCACGCCCACTTTGTATATATATAACATTTTGGAAAACACAAAAAAACTGATTATTTAGTAAATACTTAATACACCCAGAATATTGAAATAAGACGTGTGAACTGATATTGAGACTTTTGATAAAAATTTGAAACGTTTTTCTAAAATGGCCGTAGCACCGCCCGCTTGTGATAAAATCAATTCTACAAGTATTATTAATCATAAATCAAAAATCGTTATGCCTATCGTAACAAAACTCATTTATTTGAAATGAAATGAACAATTGAAGCTCACCGGTAGTATATAATTTTCGGTTACACCCGAAATTAGACACCTTTACTTGTTTCATTCAAATATCTAATGACGTACAGCGGCGTACAGATAAATATTCTATGAATTTTGTAGCTAAAAATATCTAAACCAATCTCAAAAACGTGTTTTGTGGTGTATCGCAAATTCCAAAAAAAAAAAATTTTTTTTTTTTTGTTTAGTTTTATTCAACAATTAATTTGTTTTTAAATATTTACAGAACTGTTAAAAACTGTAGACTGATTGAAGTACAAAT
This sequence comes from Eurosta solidaginis, assembly GCF_040869045.1. Classification (NCBI taxonomy): domain Eukaryota; kingdom Metazoa; phylum Arthropoda; class Insecta; order Diptera; family Tephritidae; genus Eurosta; species Eurosta solidaginis. The sequence continues at coordinate 46,613,520 of NC_090319.1, forward strand.
AAAATACCGCAGGCAGAAACTTAAGAAAAATCGGCAAGTGATGTTTAGTAAGAGTACAGTTTCTTTAAACTCTGACCTCTTAAATGGGGGAACCACTTCCAAACCATTGCTATGCAATTTATTTTTACTCCTCTAACAATTCAAGCATAGCAACCGAGTAGTGCTAGAATTGTAACAAGAAATTTAGTGCATTATACCCAACCATGGCTGCCAAAAAGACCAATATTACTTTACAAGAGGCCCAGCGAGGGGAAAGCATTGCTGAAGTGTACAACTGCAAGCGCGTTAGCCACTCACATACATAGCAGGGTCAATCACAGCTTCCAAGTTGCGGTGTCGCCTGAAACACTTTCTTGACCGTAAATCTAATACAGAGGTCTTTACTTACGAGCTACCTATTCAGTATCTTCTTATTGGCAAGAGTTATTCTCTGTTTGATTCCAAGCTGTCATTGTGTTAGTTATTAATGCTGGTTCTGAAATAGACAAAATTCTTTACAGTCACGAATCTATAAAACGCCGGTTCTGCTTAGGCGCGAATGCGTAATTTTTTTCTGAGATGACAGCAATATATGATAGGGGTTGGTAAACTCACTACAATTTTTTATAGATTCAGAGCTTCCGCAAACCAATCCTTAACCTCACCTACACGAGGGGAATCCTATTACTAATATGAATGTATCATACATATATTTAACCTTTATAAGGTGTTCGAGTAAAATTTGACCCATTTTAGGAAGAAAATTGTTTTTCGGAAAAGTTTGAGAATACATTTTTTTATATTTTATGACTTTTATTCATTTTAGAACCCACATATATACTAATGATTTTGAATTCAGATATTTACTACTTTTATTGATATAAAATTTTTTTAGAAATAGGGTCTTCGGGTCAAGTTTGACCCATTGTAAACTTACTACTATTTTTGTTTTGCTCATTAATCTTTGTGGCGAACTTCCGATTTTTTAACGTATATGAATTCAAAATAAACGCCTATATACGTATGTTTGTCTCGCTTCCTTTTATTGCGTTTGTACCTTTATATCGGGGAATCCCCAGATTATTGGTTTGTGAGTGAACTAAAAATGTTTGCTTGCAATACTGATACAGTCGTAAAATAAATACGGAAAGAGTAACACGAATAAATCTGAACGCTAAGAAAAATGGCTTCAAAGAAAATAAAAGATGGTGAAATAGAGTTCTATTTAAGGAAGTAGCATACGAAAACGAATCTTGTTCAGCAAGTGAAGATAACTTTGAATGGGCTGATTCGTCAGATAGTGAAAGTGATAGTCAAAGTAATAACGAAAATATTTTCACTGAGGACTTCGTTTCAAAAAATGGACAAATAAGCTATTCAAAGGCGCCTTGAAACAATATATATAAGAGCTCCAATGGAAAATGCTATCAATACAATTCCATGCGTGACTCGCTACGCCTCTTCAAGAATTACTGAGGAAGAGATGTCAAGCTTTCAATTATTCTTCCCAACTCCTATGATAACCACTATTCTGAGATATAAAAACATTGAAGGAAAACGTATTTTCGGTGATGATTTCGGTTTACTTTTGTTAGCTGAAGTATATCGGTCAAATAATGTAAGTACCGAAAGTTTTTGGCACCCTGAAAGAGGAAGACCTATATTTGGAGCCATCATGCCATCGATAAGGTTGAAAGTCATTTTAAGAGTAATAAGGTTTGACAATAGGGACACTCGGAGCCAACGGCGAATGGTAGACAAGTTTGCACGCAAACGTGAACTGTGGAATCGGTGGGTTGACTTGTTGCTAAAACTTTATAACCCTTCACAAGGTGTAACAATCGATGAGAAGCTGGTAGCATTTAAAAAAAGATGCCTATTCTGATAATACATACCATGAAAAACAGCAAAATATGGGATTAACTTTTGGGTGGTTTGTGATGCGGTTATTAGTTATGCCTGGAGTATCCAACCGTATACAGGCAAAGATATAGGAGCCATGTCCGTAAAAACCAAGATATGCGTGTAGTTCTTGATGTCACATCTGGACTTAAAGGGCATAATATGACTGCAGACAATTTTTCACATCTTATCAACTTGGACAAAAACTACTGGAAAAACACATTACTTTAGATGGAACCATTTGCAAAAAGAAGTCTGAGTTGCCGTCAGAGTTAGTAACAACTAAAGGAAGACGTCTTTATTCTTCGACATTTGCTTTTACTGATAACACCACACTGTTTTCTTACATTCCACAAAAACAGAATAGTGCTTCTGCTTCGCAATTTGCATCATAGCTCAGAAGTAAGTGATCGCGAAGAGAAAAAAACTTAAATAATATTGGATTATAACAAGTTTAAAGCTGGTGTAGGTACCTACGTTAGATAAAGTTGTGTCCTGTTATACTTGCAAAAGAAAGACAAATCGATGGCCCCAAGTTGTGTTTAGCAATATGATTGACATATCAGCGTATAATGCTTTTATTTTATTTACATCTGCAAATAATGGCTATAACGAAAACTTTTTTTCCAAACGCCGGCACTTCTTGGAAAACGTAGGCTTCCAGCTAACAGCGCCTTTTATAAAAAAAAAAGAAACGTTACCAAGGGCTAAATTTTCTCGGGAAATCGTTAAGAGAATTGAAGATTTTGATCAGCATGATCAACAGCCGTCTATTTCAACAAGATCGGAGTTAAAACCAAACAAAAGTACAACAAAAAGACGTCGATGCCAACTATGCCAGTAGTCAGAAAAAACTGGAATAGTCTGTATCATTGTGAAGCTTTTGTATGTAAGGAGGATTCTAAAACGATTATTTTATGTAACCGATGCAATGATTAAAAACTTGAATTATCTGGATATAATTTTGCCATGAATTCAGTTTTATTTTTTTCTTGAATTTAAATAATTCATATTATATTTTTATTCCATACACTGAATTTAAATATGTGTTTCTTTCTTATGTAACCCAGCGAAGGCAGAATTCACAACGCTTTTATTTTGGTCAATAATATCAATATCATCAGCATATGCCCGTAATTGTTCGCTATTATAGTATATTGTATTGACACGGTTTATATAGTTCTGCTGCTAGGACTATGCTCCCCAGCAATATGTTAAAGAAATCGCACGAAAGCGAGTCGCCTTGTCTGAAGCCTCAGTTTTTTTCGAAACGCTCGGAGATGTCTTTCCCGATCCTAATGGAGCTGCTGGTGTTGCAGAGCCTTACTAACAGCATTCAAGCAGCTTCTTTTCGAGAAGATACTTAAAAAAAAAATAAGCTAGAGAAATATCTAGATCTGTAGATCTGAAATGATTAATTAATATTAAATAGTAACGTTTTCCTCCGGATCAGCTTTCGTTGGAAAATAAACAGCTTATAGCTGTCTTCCAAAATTTACACTCCAGCAAGCAGTGGTAAATTAAATAACCAAAATATTTAAATTTACCCTCAAGATATGAGGATAGAAAATTTTTTTCCCAAAATAACTAAAATATAAACAAACATTTAGTAAGTGATTAGTGCAAGTTATGTAAGTAAACAACTTTAATTTCTATTACCCAACTCACTACGCAAACACAATTAGCCGTGGGGGGAAATATTTCAACATTTAGGTGTGTTTGTGATTGTATATGTGCATGAAATACATATGTAGGCGTTTACATGCCACTGATGCGCAACAAAAGCCTTTAAATTTACTTTAACAGTGACATTGAAAACGGCTTTCGCAATCATCCCTGTTTTGCACAGAAAATGTCACAAAAGAAACTTTTCAACTCGATAGCATGCCTAACTAAATGAAAAGAGTCGTCACCTACGTCAAAGGTGAGCAATACACCAAGTAAGGATGTGCAGGTGTACGCCGTATCACGTAGAAAATCTCTATTTCTAAACTGGTTAACTTTAAATGAGAACGCAACAAGTTAAAGTTTGGAAGACAATTCTTTTGCATGTAATTAGCTGCTTAGTTAAATATTACAAGCTCTTAGGGAATAGAATATTACAACCTTAGACTAACAAAGTTTATAAGCTTTTTAATAAAACATTCTCAGCGATGACTTATGTAGGAAGCGCGGGTTGGACAAGGAAGGTACTCATCTCCTGCGCTCACAAGACTATGACTTCAGCTATTAGGAATGGCCCATATTTCAAACCTAGAAGCAGAAAGTGGTGTATGTCCTAGACATTTTCTAGTACTTACCAAGAGGACGCAGTAATTTAATATCAAAGGTCCTGGTTTATGAGAGCCCTGTTAGGTTAGGTTAGATTAGGTGGTAGTTGCCCTGATAAGGGAAGCTCATTTGGACAACAAAAGAATCGTTGAATAGCAGCGATAAAGTTCGGAATGATACCGATCTTAACCTTGGATAAATCCTCGGCAGATCCAAGTGAGTCGCGACCGAAGTACTTTCGTCAAGTTCCGACAAAAGCTGGGCAATAAAGCATAAAGCGATTTGATAATTCCACCTCATAACCCTCTATACAGCTGCAGCAGAATTGAGTTTCCAGTATATTGAGACGTACCGCATGGGCATCCATGGGACAGTGCCCTGTTAAAACCCTGACCATTGATTGGTGAGCCTTAGTGAAACCAATTATTTTGGCAGACCTCCTGTCATCCACTTTCGATCAGAAAGATCTTGCTACCCTGCAAGAGGTGGTGTCTGCTCAGCGGTTACTGAGCTGATGCTATGAAGGAGCAAACCACAGGTGGCCAGCGGAGTCCCGAAATCCCCACAGTCAACTTCATCCGGTATATTTGAAGCGGGCTAAGAGATCCGCTTGACAGTTAACCTGGATATCACTATGGGACCCAGATAATCTTTATTGTAAAATAGTTCGATGCAATCGCAAGCAAAGTCAGGCACTCCCAGACCACCCTTGATCGCACGGTAGTTGAACTCGAGGCCTTGGTAGCCGCTTGCCTATCAGAGTAGATGTTGAATTCCCTAACCGTAGTGACACTGGGCAGCATTTCATTCTCCACATCCTTAATAGCAGCAGTTTCCGCTTGGAATCTAGCCAACCTAAACTTGCGGCTTATATTTAGCCCATGAAAAAAGACCCCGCCACAAATCCTTCCGTCTAATTTTGACTCATCCGTGAACAAGTTAACCGGTCCCCTGTGGGCTAGGGGAAAGAATATGCCCATGGTAGGTATACCGGTCGTAAGAGGCGACCATAATACCATGGGTACCCAATCCATGAGTAAGGTGTTTTACTCGAAAGGTAGCAGGGTGGACGCGGGTATCACCCTGTGGAACCCTAGGCAAGGTTTTTATAAATACTGCTACCACTGGAGCAGGAGAAGCCAGTGTGATCTGATGTACTGCATCGAACGATGCTTTGTACTCAGGTCTCACCTCCTGTCCTGGGATGTCCCCCTTGTGGGAGTATCGCGGTGGTTGTGGTTTCAAATAAGAGTTCACTTTATTTCACGCTCTGAGTAGACTTGTTTTCCCTTGGGGCGTGCAAACCCAAGGGAATTCGGTCTCTTGCTTGTCACAGTATACCCAAATTCATTGAGAAACTTACCCTGAGGGGCAGATGAAGGGTTGGCTACATCCCATAATTGTGGCAACCGGAGATGACGGAGAAAGATGGTGAAACACGGTTGAAAGATGGTGAAAGAAGAAACGTATGTCTATCGTCAGCCGAAAAACAATCGATAACTGAACGAGTGGGCCGGTGCTCATCTCGTCTTTTGAGATGTTTGAGGCTGCTTTAGACTGTGTAGCGAATAGGAGGCGTTCGCAGAATGGATGGTCACATCCAAAAATGTGGCAAGATTTGAAGCTGTCAAATCACTGCAGTGTGGCCGACTGCTATGCGAAGATGTTGCTGGGGCAGGTACTCGGTACTTACAGGTCTGTGATCGGAAAAGTTTGGACACATCCCTTTAATTGTGGTAGGAGTGTAATTTGTAGTGAAAAATGGAGCATAATTGTTGCGTAATTGAGTGGAAATTGGAGTGAAATAATAGTAGCAAATATGGAAGCCAAATATAGCACAATATGGCTCGCAATGTCAAGTCAACGAGTGTGGTCTTAAGCGATGTCGAGAGACATTGTTGAGGCGGGCACTCGGCACTCACAGGTCTGTGTGCGGAAATGGTTGGTCACATCCCTTGATTTTAATTGTGATGGAGTTTAATACGGAGCATAATAGGTGCCAAGCTTACTCTGTTTGTCAACGTAGTGCGGCCTTTAAGCAATATCTAACAAAACCAGCTCCGTCGTCAACAATGTTTTACATTGTTGTAACACTGCAGGACAGGAAAGGTTGGTCACATTCCTAAATTGCGACAAAACACAATATATCAATCTGATTAACTTGTTAATCAGATATCGAGATGTCAAAATCAATGAAAGAGGGACACTGAGACAAGCACGGGAATCGCGGTGGAGTTGCCGTGCAACCGGGTGCCATTACCCGAAAATGGAAGGGGAGGATGGATAGTCCTCCTCGGCCAAACCAAGGCTGGTGGACTTGAACACCCCAGCTCACCGATTGGTACCAACTTGTTGGGCCGTAGACCAACGGACATTGATCTGTGTTTTACACCGGAGGTAGGTCTACCAAAACAGGGACTCCTGTAAGCACTTATCGACTCCAGATGATTCCTCTTCCCCGTTCCTCTCTCGGGGGATGACTTGGGTGAAGGTTGTATATGGAGCAGTTATCGGCATAAAACGGTGTCCGAAGTCAACAATCGGGCCGCGGCTGCCTTTCTCGCAATATCTACTGGATGTATATTCAGCATGACATACAGTGCCAATGAGAGGTCTGTGCAATTTGGTCTTTGAGCGAACTTAAGTTAATTCTAAGGACTTACGTGTTAGTTGAAGGCATATACAACTGAAACATGTAAGTCTTCCACTCGAACAAGTTAAAAGGTCAGTCTTCGGTGGGACCAACGATATATCACCGGAGCTTTCTCTGTTATTCCATAGTTCTGAATCACGCCAATTTTATATACCGGAACTAGTTTTCTCTTAATGCATCTTTACCCAAGAATATGCATTACGTGTGTTGTGTATTTGTGAGTGCGTACATAAACGTTGTGCTTCACTAAAAGCACTGAACTTGCCATCAATGCTTCCAATTTTAAATTAAAGCTATTGAAGACAGAATACTTTTCCAATGAAATACACATACCTGTGTAAGCATTAGGGTCTTGCTTTTTCTTGCAAGCGGCTCCTGGTTTTGTTTTTTTTTTTTTTTGTTAAATTGATTTTTTTAATCAGCTAGTACTTATGTACAATAATTTTATAACATTTATTTTATAACGGTTGTCTTTGCTGTTGTTTTATCTATAAAGACACTTCCCGATATGTCGTAGCAGCCCAACCCTCTTATATCTAACCTTCATATAAACATTTATAACTCAAAAACGGCGCAACCGATTTGAATTAAAGTTTGTACGCTTATTTTCAGGGGACGTGAAAGCACACTGACTAAATGAAGTTTCAAAGGCTCATACGATTTTGAAGAGGAGAACAAAAAAAAAAAAAAATACGACCAGGAAGCCCTTAAATTTTTATAATTAGTATGGGTTTTAGGGCAAATTCGGTTGCAGAATGAGATCTATTGTAAAATGTGTGGAATAGTAGTTTGGAACTGGTGAACTTACTAAGAGTCCTTTGAGAAAACTTAAGGTTTTATTTTGGGCCCAAATCGTATCATTTTTGGCACAATTTTTGTCTATTTTCTGGCTCATTTTAGAATCATGCAAATATGGCTAGATTAATCAATAATTTTTTTTTTAAGTTTCGGTTCCATTTAACTTTAGATCGGAGAAGACTGCACAATATTCGACTAGAGATTTTGCAATACTTTGAACTAGAAACAGAACGCATAAATTAATTTTTTTTAATTTACCACAGAAGATTCGAAGTAGGACTCACTTTGCGAAAGGGCTGTATCAGCCATAAATGAAAACGTGAGAAAAATAATTTAACGATTTAATTGATTAATGCCTGATGAGGCACGTAATATACGTTTATTTTCATGACAATAGCAACAACACAACCGGTAGGGTTTGTAAGCCCTTAAGGGCTTTGGATGATTTTTTTTCATAAATTGCAAGGTGGGACGCCATAACTGCTATGACGAATATTAGCATCACTATGCTGTTAGTAAATAATCGCAACAACAAAAACAGCAAGCAGCCACACATATTTACATGTACACACTAAAGCAAGCAGCCACGCTTATGGACAAAGCAACGAAGAATATTCCACACACATTACCAGCAGTTCGTAGAGAAGATATATATTACATACACATATGTAATTAGCAACTAAGAGCAGAAGCTGTTACCCACACATACATCAGCATTTAAAAGCAGCGCAAGATAACGAATAACTAACCAATTTGATTTAGACACGCTAGTAGTACAGCATAATTGATTTTTGAAGTACTACTCCCAAATTAGTCCAAACAAAGTCCATTTTTCAATACTGAAATTTGGAGTTACTTATTCGAAAGTTCACCGATTCGAATGTTAGCAGGAGGCACATATATAAGCAGGAATTTCTAAAATTTGTTACAATACTAATGCCTAACATGATCGAACCGAAATTATGCAGTTGTAAAAGATTACAGTTAAAGCCCTAAAAATATTTGTGCACTGGGAGGGCTTTTTAATAGCGGCTTGTATACACATCATCACTAAGCTGGAATAAAATAGTGTGCACTCAAATATTTTAAATGTAGTGTAATGTGAATGAAAGTGTAATGCAATAAAATTTATTGCACTACCACCAGTTATGGTTTTATACAAAGAGTACTCATCAAATAGAATTTTTGCCAAATCTGAAGAATCCTTTTCTGGAATTTTTTACCACATTTAAGAAAAGTGCATTTTCCTTAGTGCTCTGATGTGCGTATTTTCGATATTCTTTATAAAATTAACAACACGTTTCGCAAGAAAAATCAATTTATATATTTAGACTAGCAGACCCGTCAGACGTTGTTCTGCCCTAAATTTGGTCCATCTCCATACATTTTAATAAGCTTTTTCCGTCTAACTCTGCCCCGCCCCTCCCCTCCTAACTTTTTCTTAATCCTTTTACTCACTCCTCCCTCCGTATTTTCGCTTCATATATCTCTATTTTCGTCTCACTCTATCTCAGTCTCCTTCTCTCTTTTCTCTTCTCTAAAGTTTTCCCATTCTTCTTCATCCTTATTGCCAGGCAAATCGAATACGACGTATGTAAATAGTTATGTGGGTATTATTAATTCATGTCTTTATTTCAGCTTCGCATGCACATTTATCAGTTTTGCCAGGTTAATGCAACTAAATCGAATATCACAATGAAAATTACTTTAAAGCTCTCAGCAACAACTTTCATTTGATATCCATATTACACACACATTCGAGGGGTATCCGGGTCCACGTTTTGGCCTCAATCTCGAGACCCTAGTCACCAATAGGTATGAAAACTACGCTGTACTAAAGCACTCATCAACAGCTTTCTTTCGTTATCCATATTCTATAAACACATTGTAGGGGTACCCGCGTCCACGTTTTCGCTTAAATCTCGAGACCCTAGTTACCCGCGGGGACGAAAAATACCCCGTATCAAAGTACTCATAAACAGCTTACATTCGATACCCATATTGTACAAACATATCCCAGGATTACCCAGGTCCACGTTTTGATCTCAAGACCCAATACAGAACGGGATAACAATTAGCCTATGTATGTCTCCTGATTCTAAGCTATCCCTCCACCAATTTTCAGCCAAATATGTTCATCCGTTACTTCCTCTTCAATCACTCTTTATCTATTAAAAAAAGCGCATCAAAATCCGTTGCGTATTTTTAAAGCTTTAAGCATTCAAAGGGATATTGGGATAGAAAAATTGACTTTGTTTTATACTATGTAGTGATGTACATCCATACATACCTATAAACCTACGCCCTAAAGCGCCAAATACACGACACGAACATTTCCGCGAACATTCCCGTTATGTCATGTTTCTGCGAACTTTTCTGTCGTGTGTGGTGGTGTTTGCCAGTTCGCGCAAATGTTCGCCAAAAATCTAAATATTTTAATTTTTGGCGAAAATTTGTGCGAACTGTTCGTGCGTGTATGGCGAAATAGCTCATAATCGTAGTAATTTCTGAACGGAACAGACGAGCGCGGAAAAGTAAAATGGACAATAAAAAATTTCTGAGTGAATTCATTGAAATGTATAAATCTTTGCCATCATTGTGGCAAGTAAAAAGCAAAGATTATTGTAATAGAATTAAAAAGAATAATGATTATGCGACAATATTGCAATATTGCTGCAGCACAATTGTTGTCCGTATTCATCGCTCTCTGAAAGAGAACTAATGTTCGGCCAAAAGTTCGTATGGTGTATGGCCAAAGCTGCGAACAAGATTGCTGAATGTTCGCGGAAATGTTCGTGTCGTGTATTTGGCGCTTAAGTTAAATAACGAAGCGAATTCCATATATGTACGTATGTATGTGTCGCATCAACCCTCACTCAGAAACAATTAGCGCGGACAGTTCACAGCGAACAAACACACATACGCATTTTTTGATAAAAATGTTACTTTTGTTTAAACAATTTGGCTGATATAAGAAAAGAATCAAGTATTTTTTTTAATGCAGATCGAAGGTAAATATTTCAAAGTTTTATTGAAAAGTAGAATTTTTTAAATCCATCCATCCGTTTATGAGTTATAGCTGTGTAAACAAAAATTTTATGATTTTTTACTACATTTTGGCAATTTGCCACACCCCTGTACTATATACCATCAAATTATATTAACTGTACCATCTCACGTAGCTAAGCTTTCAAATGCAAAAAACCGTTTTAAAATCGGAGCATTCTGTGTGAAGTTATGTGCATACATAGCATTTAGCGACTTTATTTTATAAGATTTATAGAAGATAGATAGATACACCCTAATATACATATGTACATTTTGAAATCACTCTCTTTCTCACTTCACGCTTTATGTGTATTCTGGTGAGACAGTTTGATGTTACTTAGACATACCTTTGCACATGTACTTACATATGTAATGTTAGAAAAGTGAAAAATCCTCGTAAATTTGTTAACTAAATGATTCCTCATCATATTATGGTGCATTAACTAGCTAAAGTATGAGTAGTAAACAGTACTTGGAAGGAGCGTAAGTACACAAGTCTAATGATGTAACGTTTAAATAATGTGAAAGGTCATTGAAACTGAAGCCTTAAAAATTAAGACTCTTCCAAGAAATTGTGGGAAAAATAAGAATGAATAACAAGTTTGAGAATTTTTCTGTAAACTTTAGTCAAACAAAATCAAAGCACATGGAAAAAATCAGTCTACAAAAAGTATGCGCATTTCTCCATGCAACAAAATCAAGTTCCGGGAAGTTTCAAGTATGGTCACATCAGCATAAGATCGATGAGCTTTTGAGGCAGTTGTCTTTCTATTGTGCTTGTTTTGTATGGAACAGTTTTAAGCGAAACTTATTGTTTAACTTTTGTGTCCATACGACCTACCTGGCCATATTTTTTACATTTCAAATGCGAATCTAAACTTTTCCAATTACTGTAGATTATTTAAACTTCTTGCATTCCTTCCTGTAACTATCCAATTGCTTTAGTGTGCAAAAATAAAATAATTATTTGGAATTAAAGTACATGCAGTATAGTATAGCAGTTTTTGTTTGAAATTATCTTTTGGTTGAAGTGAGTTGATTATATATTCACTTGCTGCAATTTTTCTTGGCATGGACTCCACTAGATTTATGCAAAAATCTGGACTAACGTTTTGCCAAGCATTTTGAGCCTTTGGCCATAAATCTTCGAAGTGAGAGCTGTCACTGGGAGCATCAGAAATTGCGCGATTGACCTCAACCCATGCTTGTTCAATTGGGTTCAAGCCTGGCAATTTAGGAGGTCAGTCAATTACTTCAAAGGCGTGATCCTGCAGCCAAGCCTGAGCAATGCGAGAGGCATGTTTCGGATCATTATCTTGCTGGAAGATGACGCCCGACACTCTCTGATCCCACATTTCTATGCTCCCGTGCAAATCTTGTCGAAGAATATGAACATATTATTTCGCATGCGTTCTTCCTGACACTCTGATGCACTTTCCAACACCCTGCATCCTCATATATTCCCACATCTTTATGCTTCATTAACCATATTTTACCGTTGGTTGAACAATACGGCTAATTCACGCGGTTTCCTCCAAATTTCTCCATTTTTCCCTAATCTTTTAATTTTTGTTTCGTCTGACCAAACTACTCGCGCCCAGTAATTTTGGGAGTAGCTTTTGTATGGCGGCCAAGGTGGTGTGATGGTAGCGTGCTCCGCCTACCACACCGTATGCCCTGGGTTCTAACCGCGGGCAAAGCAACATCAAAATTTTAGAAATATGGTTTTTCAATTAGAAGAAAATTTTTCTAAGCGGGGTCGCCCCTCGGCAGTGTTTGGCAAGCGCTCCGGGTGCATTTCTGCCATGAAAAGCTCTCAGTGAAAACTCATCTGCCTTACAGATGCCGTTCGGAGTCGGCATAAAAAATGAAGGTACCGTCCGGCCAATTTGTAGGGAAAATTAAGAGGAGCACGACGGAAATTGGAAGAGAAGCTCGGCCTTAGATCTCTCCGGAGGTTATCGCGCCTGCATTTATTTATTTTTTTTGTATTTCTGTGCGAACTGGATTCTCAAGTTTCTATGTAGTTTTGATAAAAGGGGTTCTTTTCATGTTGCCGCGTCCGTGCAATCCATATTTCCGAAGTTTCTTTGTAGTAACTTCAATTGTTTTGCTAATTCTTGCGCTGTGAAAGATATCATGTCTGATTTGGGCTGCATTTTCATGTTCACCGAACTTTATTTGTCTCAAAATACGCCTTTCAAGTGCGGCATCCAAAATTGGCTTCCGCGAAGGCTTGTTTATTGGACCCATTTTGCTCAAAGTTTTGCGCACTTTAGATACCATATCTATAGACACACTCAACCCCCTTGATATTTCGCTATGTTTGGTGTTCAATTGTAATAGCCTCTCTATTTCCTCTAATTTTGTTGAATTGAGTTTCTTCATCTAGGGTTTACACTTTACTTATATAAGTGAGTATTAAACTACTTACATTTCATAAAAACTAGATTTTATTTACTTGAATGATAATTTGTAAACACTAAAAGATGTACACCAAAATATTATTGGGGTAAGATACTCACCATTTCCCGACTACAGTACAAAGTGAACTAATTGATCACATGCCTTGCATACATTTTTTAAACATTGATAGCAAGGTAGTGGTATATTTCCAGTAAAGGCTTGGTTTCCTCAAAAAGCGGGAGCGCTCTATTACGGCCCTTATATATCGACCTCTTTTTAATTACCGTCATCAGCGGCACAGCTTTGTTGTAAAGTGAGTCAACCGTCGCAGCCAATGCATGCCAATCTGATTTCACCATTTTCCATATTTTTTGGGGTTTATTTTGTCTTGTTTTTTATTTGTGTACGTTTGCTCAAAAATTTTAAATTAAAAACAGTCTTTGTTTTTATTTATCTAATATATAAAATTCTTCTGTCACGGTTTTAGAGGCTTAACTCCTCCGAAACGGCTGAAGCGATTCTCATGAAATTTTGAGAGCATATTGGGTAGGTCTGAGAATCGGCCAACGTTTACCTCTTTTTTAGCTACGTGCCTAGCGTCTTGAGATCAAAACGTGGACCCGGGTACCCCTAGAATATATTCTTACAATATGGATATCAAATGAAAGCTGCTGATGAGTGCCATAGTACAGGATAATTTTCATACCCCTGAGTGACTAGGGTCTCGAGATATAGGCCAAAACGTGGACCCGGGCACCCCTAGAGTGTCTTTATGGAATATTTATTTATTTATTTATTTAATTATTTAAAGTCAACTAACAAGAGTGGTCGACTAACAAAATACAAAGGAAAGTAACATAAAAAAAAAGATAGCGTAAAAATATATACAAGTATAGAATTAAAAATGGAATAAATTAAAAATTTACAATTTATTTTAACATTGAACCAGAACTTAAATTAAACTATCATTACAAATTAAACAAATAAACTTTAAGATATCAGTTGAGACTGAAAAGTATACCATTGCGTAAGGCAACAAACGATGGATATCAAAAAGAAGCTGTTGATGAGTGATTTAGTAGAGGATAATTTTCATACCCCTGCGTGAGTAGGGTCTGGAGATGTAGGCCAAACGTGGGCCCGTAAACGCCTAGACAATGTTTTTACATTTTGGGTATCAAATTGAAGCTGTTGATGAGTTCTTTAGTACAGGGTAGTTTTCATACCTATTGGTGACTAGAGTCTCGAGATATAGCCAAAACATGGACCCGGATACCTCTATAATATATCAAATGAAAGCTGTTGCTGAGAGCTCCATAGTTCATTGTGATATTCGATTTAGGCGCATCAACCTGGCAAAACTGATAAATATGCATGCGAAGCCGAAATAAAGACAAGAATTAATAATACCCGCATACCTATTCGATTTGCCTGAAATTTCGTATATAAATTTGCCTATATTAATATTTACGATGCTTTTTTCCGGGAAGTATACCAGAGACGGACTAGGACTGGGATTAGGACTAGGACTGGGACTGAGACTGAGACTCGGAGTGGGACTGGAACAAGATACATACCACCCTCTGGGACTGCCAATAAGAGATGAAGAAGAGTGAAAAAATTGAGAGAAGAGAAAAGAGAGAAGAAGACTTAGAAAGAGATAGAATGAGACGAGATGGAGATAGATGAAGCGAAAAAGACGGAGTGAGGATTGAATAAAAAGATTAGGAAAAAGTGTAGAGGGGTAGGGCAGAGTTTGACGGAAAAAGCTTATTAAAATGTATGCAGATAGACCAAATTTAGGGCAGAACAACGTCTGCCGGGTCTGCTAGTTTATTCATATAAATCAAAGATTTGACAAATTGTTCACTGTTTTGAGTATGACGGTTAGAAAAAACGGTGAAGTACAGGTTTGTACCGTCATAATGGCCGTAATATTTTTTGCGCTGCCGTTATATTACGTTACGGTGAACTTCACCGTCTTCTGAGTTTCTACATAATTACTTTTGCATTGTAGAATTTCTGACAACCTACTCTACCGCTATGTAACAGCCGCTATATAGCGGCTCGCTTTCAAGGAATCCAAACCTTAACTCAGCAAATACTAACACTTATTTCTCTAGGACAATTAAGCTAGCTTAGGCTTTTTGAAAATAATGCATTGGTAAAAAAATAGCAACAAAACTAATTCTGTGGCAATTAAAAAAAAAAAAAACAACCTAATTCGAATTAGGATAAACGTGATATTCTGGCTTCGTAACAGAAATCTGTTACAGATCTCCATGCGTTACTTACTCATAGCCCTAGCGCCAAATGGCTGCTACAAAATATAGGAAGTTAAAATGGTGAATTTCGGCTAGCTTTTCAGATGTAGGTCTATGTATCGTTATTATCCTAACTCGCATTAGGTTGTTTTTTCAAATTGCCCCAAAATTGTTCATCGCGAACATGTGATCAAATAGTGGAGGTAATGTATTTCCAAGTTATTAATTTTGTATTGCTAATTTTTAGGTGACTAACTTACACACTATATACTATATACATATATCTACCTTTGTTCGAACAAACCTCAATCATACCAAACTACAAATATATAGATAATTTAAACGTGTTAATTAACCACAATCAATTGTTGTATACACTAACTTATTGGTGCGTTAAGTGTTGGTTAGGTATACGCAGTGTCATTCTCTCGTTCATATAATTAACTATATACAATGTATATGTTTGTTGTATAAACTTACATATTTACCTATTAGGTAATGCTTTTCAGTGGTTATGTTGTGGCAAAAAATAAATTCTAGTCTCGGTGATTTTCAATTATTTGCTATAATTAATAATCTTATGACACGGTTTTAAATTTGTGTGTATATATGCTTTTTTGGTACATATATGGATCGCTAGTATAAGAAGTAGACGTAGCTCCAAAATTATATCAAGATTGTATCGCAGTGAAATAAAACCTGAGAAAGAAATCGAAGTCAATTTGGAAACACAAATCTTAAAACAAATTTGCCAAAATGTTTCCAAGTAATAAAGTGCTTTCAAAAGAACCCAAAATATTACAAAGTGGGCTCAAAAGAGTTATGTCAAGGTGTAACCGAACATTACATATTAAGCTATGAGATTTAGTAAGAAAGCTGGTGTTCGCTTCACCCACTTTCACCTTCGTACACATTGTATTCGAACAGAAATGGGTTGAACTGGCCGATCCGTATGGACTTCACATAGACTGAATGAGTCCACTGTGTTTCGAACAGCTATATCAGAAACAAGTAGTTTCGGATTCTTTTAGAAGTGCTTCGTCGGCATAATATCGATAGCAAACAATACTGACAAGTTATTGTTTTATTATTAGTTTATTATCGAAAGCAAACGGGATTTTCACATCCTTTGGACTAGACATAAACGAGTTAGCGATTTGTTAACTGTTGAAGCCAAAAGGCTTGCAATGGTTGGGAATCGCTGGTGTTCTCCCAATTCAGCAGTTTCCCACAAAGCAACTCTGTCATTGGAAAATCACCGGTGATCACTTGCATACTAGGAGATAAGTAACTAATGATTGGCTGGAACGATTAGCCTTTTGATAACCATCATCGGAATCGCATCAAGCCATCATCGTGTCTTACAGGTAAACTATAAGTTTTTCTATCGTGATTAAATTTCTATTGTACCTATAAATCTATATACCTACTTTGCTTGTATACCTTTGTGTTTATCCTTTTAAATACCCTTTTATCACTATTCTAATTCGTTGGGTTTTATTTCTTTTGGTACCAAATTTGCCGTGAGTTCGTACCGGCATTTTCTTCGTTCGATCCCCGCCCGATCATTAACCTTGATAAAAAAGTTTATTAACTTTTAATCGGCGAGTTATCGTTTAGTTGTCGTAAAATTATCAATTTTTATCGAAAAGCTATCGATATGCTATTCAAAAGTTGTTGGTTTGTAATCGGCTTTTGAGCGAGGGGTCATCGGCTTCTTATTGGTTGCTTATCAGCTTGTTATAGACGTATTGGAGATGTGTTATTGATTTTATTCTATTTATGACAAAGCAATCGATAATTCCTTGATGACATATCGATAAATTTGGTATAAATAATCAATAGCTTTTCGATAATAAATTAATAAATTTTCAATACTTAATCGATAACTATCCGCAAAGAAATTGATAAAATAAAGGAAACAGATTGGTAATATTTCTATAAAAAGTCGACAGCGAATCGATAACTTTTTGGCAGCATATCGATAGGTTTCCGATAAACAATGGGCGAAATTTCGACGGTAAATCGATATGTTTTTCAGAGCTAAACGATAACTCGCCTATCAAAAGTTGATAAACTTTGTTATCAAGGTTGACAAATCATTAACTAGTTTATATCTCGTTGATATAAGAAAAATATTACTCCCAAATCCGTTTACAACAAGAAAACAACTCAGCGATATCAAACCTGTTAACACTTCGATAACAAATTGCCTATATACCGACATCGGTTTCGGCTTTGGGTTTGCCCTCTAATTTTGTCCTTTCCCACCTTTTCATTTACTTTTGGTTGCTTTCCTTTTCTTGTTTTGTTTTTTGAAGAAGGCTAAATTTGTCTTCGAATTTAAGATTGGCAGCAGTTATAACTAAGGAGAGATGGCTAGCGTCTTTTGCTAAGAAATTAAAAAAAAATGTACAGCTAAATGGTTACAACTAAATCAATACATAAGTAGATACATATTGACTTTTTATAGCTCCTTAATAATTGTTCCTATTGTGGACCAAAATAAAATTTATATATAATATAGCAGTTTTTCTCTATCCCACCTTAGACGCCCAATAGGTATGCGTATACTATACATACTCGTTTAAACAACTTACTGATACCGAATGAAGTAAATACATATTGAATATCTAAAAATAATAAAGAATTCGTTGCATTTTACAGGTCAAA
Source organism: Eurosta solidaginis (assembly GCF_040869045.1). Taxonomy (NCBI): domain Eukaryota; kingdom Metazoa; phylum Arthropoda; class Insecta; order Diptera; family Tephritidae; genus Eurosta; species Eurosta solidaginis. The sequence goes on from NC_090319.1 coordinate 46,631,514, forward strand.
GGATGATATACCATTTAATTTGACCTACAAATTGATGATGCCAGCCATAGTTCAGGACACGCGCAACAAAGTCATTTTCGCATACCCATACAAACAAATACCGATGTACACCAACAGTCATATGACCCATTTTATTGTATTGTTAACTCATTGTATGCCTTTACTCACAACGCTCTTGGTATTCACTGATCCTTGGCACTTAGTTTACTAGATGCTGGTGCTGATATTTACGTGGACAGCTGTCGTTGTTGTGAAAATGTGAAATATTTGGTACATTTTTAGGTTGACACAGCGAGAAATATTTTGATATTTTCTTAGTTTTTAGTCATTTAATTTTTAAACGTACCGTAGCTGATTTCGAAATTAATTATGTCATATTACACCACAGACTAACCAAATGTGATTTGATATCACACGATCTGATCAATTAGCTCAGATCAAATCGTGTGATATCATATCACAGGCAACAAGAACGGAAAAAGTTTACATATTTTTTTTTATTTATTTAATAAGCTGCTTTGAATTAAAACATTAATGTCATTATATTATTGAAAATCAACTATAGATAAAAATTGCCATCAAATCAAAATTTGTCACATGACATAATATTATATCAAAATAAGATATGACCTCATAAGATGATATCAAGTCAAAATATTTCATATATTATGCAAAAGATTTACCAACGTCTTTTCTGAATATATATCTATATATATATAGAGTCGGTATATATACATGTCCGCTAGGAAAGTATGCACATGGATCACACAAACATAATCGCTGACAAAGTCGATTTACATCACGTCATGCAATGAAACTAGGTTGGTTTTATTTAACGAAAATTACATCAGCCAATAGCATATTATACTAAATGGTTTCAGAATTTGTCGAAACAAAAATATACCAGTAATTGGGTTTGTAGTAGATCGTGCTCTTAAAAAAGGCAACTTTGGCAAAGATTAGAGGCTCTCCCAGTGTTGGGAAGAAAACGTGGTCAGAAGAATGGTGATGGGGTTGGCGGAGGGATTAAGGAACTTCTCGTGCAGAACCGTGGAGCGTGCAGGCTTTCCGAACGCTTGGAATCAGTGGTCGATCCAACAAACCTGGAGAGTTAGACGGTAGAGACAGGTCAAAAGTACAGCAACCGGTACGAAAGGGAAGAAGCCTCGAGCGGAAGTGTGAGGGGGTAGTGAGATTAAAAGCAACAAGGCTGCTTTCAAGAGATGGAAAGCACCCACTCCCAGGGTCTAAAGCTGTAGTACAGATGGAACCCATTAGCCACTTCGAAGAATGCAAATTAGAGAGAGAAGGAGAAAAATGGTGATGTGCCAACTACAGATGTGGAAGTGAGAGCTTAGTTAAATGGAGGTAGAGCAAATTATTGGCTTTCTCAGAGATACCAAATGCAAACTACACTAGGACACCGGCTGTTAACAAGAGGATGAGTGATGTGGAAAAGCAGTCACTGTAGCGCAGCTTGATCGTATGAATCCTTATGGACAGATGACTACTAAAACTTGGAAAAGGGGGGCTTATTAGCCTACATCGGAAAATTATGTAGCGCCAAATAAGCCACTTCCAACCCTTGACCGGGCGAGATAGTAGAGTGGTGTAAAGATAATAGCATGCGACAAGATTGCTAGCTTGCGGTGGCTAGAAGAAGTTGTTTCAGACGTCCATAAGCAAGGCGCGAACCCGTGGACTGAGGTGGTGGATATAACGCAAATCCAAGAAGCCAAAGTAAGGACACCATGCGTGATGAACATGCACTATACGCTACGCCAATTGCAGAGTCAGAACCTGAAAATACCGACACGGGACGTAAAAGGGCTTAAGACATATCACCTTACTGAGGAGATTCAGCTCTACATTTTCCAAATAAACAAGCAGGTGGATGATGTTTTCCACACAGCTAGACGTAGAAGCCGCGTCGAACGTGCTAGAAGGGGACGAACAGGCCAATGATGCTTCGAGTCCAACAGAGAAACCTCCAACAAATTAAAGTAGCGACGAGCAATCGCCCCATAACCCTCGAGGAGAGTACGTTTGATGTGGCCGATATTAAGCCGCCAATGCTCTCATCGATTTTTCGTGCTCAGCGAGCGCAAACTCTGCGTTTGCAATGATTAGCAAGCTGCACTAATGGTAAGAAAAGAGCTACACTTATACATGCTGCTAAACAATGCCTTGGAATAATTTGAGACACAATAGAGTTGAAAGACTGGGGTATACACCGATGGGTCCAATATTAATGACAGAAAAAGGTTATTTGGTATACTGCGCTGATTCGAAAATAAACAGAGTATGTCATACCACTGTAGTGTTTTTCGGGCCACAGCCCAAGCAAAAGAAACACTGAAGTAAAATGGCCTAAAATGCAGCAGGAATAATTTTTACTTTGGCTTCCAAGCAGCAGTTAAAACAATAATCTCGCATAGCACAATATTTAAAAGTGCACAAAAGTGTAAGCGGTCCCAGTAAAATATCAGGACGGGGAGAGCCATACATCTATATTGGGTCGCAGTACATATGGTAAATGATGGGAGTGAAAAAGCGGATGGGGTAGCTAAAAAGGGCGCATCCTTCGAAGCTTGTTTCGTGAATGTTCCAACGAGACTCGGTCAGATAGAAAGGAGCTTGAGTTGTGCATGATAGACTAAGCACGAGCTGAGTAGATCCAAGCGTGGGAATTTAAAGTGGCAAATAACATGTTTGAGTATTACAACCTTATACTAATAAAGTTACCCCTAGCATTAAAAACGGAGTATTGTCGACTCATGGCGGTTATTCTGTATGGAGACTGTCTTCCATAGTCACGTCCTTTCAATTTAGGTTTGATAAGTGATAGCAGATGTAGCAAGTGAAAGTTGAAGGAGGAGATGATCGAGCATGTTTGGCGCCTGCGCTATGCGCCCGACAGGCTAAAACTCCAGCGTCCAGGAGTGACACTAGCTATCAGATCTAGAAGCAGCAAGTAGCATAGGTCCTAGAAAATTTCTAGTATTGTCGGAATTATTTTGTAACATAGGACCAGCTCTGTAAGAGGATTTATCAGTTTGGTTGTTAAAAAAAACTTCTGGTAACATAATAGACTCATTCAAGTCCCCACGTCCGTTCAACCTTACCTAACCTTGCCTTAGTGTGCCGAGAAAGCGTAAGTTATCCTTGCCGATGCATTTCAAATCCAATTTTTGTTTAAGTGAATGGCAACCATGTCAGCATTGACGCACAAATTATCTAAATATACAAACTTACTTGCACTTGGCAGCTGACATTGCTTAACTCATGCTTACCATATTTTTACACAGGAACTAACTAACGTCGTTTTCATGCGATTATTATCAACCCAGCGGCATTGTTTGAAAACGGAAGAAAATCTATTGAAAAGCGTCTGCTTTGAGCTTCGAGTAGCACATAAAATTAAATACCAGAGAGAGTTGGGAGGTGAAAAGACGTTTGGGAATAGCAGTGGCCGTGGGAATGCATCAAAGTCATAAAATGTCAAAAGTGGAAGTCAAAGTATTTAGGCAGGAATTTGGCAAAAGTTCGCGCTACCTACATTAAGCATAAAATATAAAGATGACTTACTTTAACTGTTGTTTTATTGTTGTTTTTGATTTGATATACAGCGCGCTTTTTTTTAGGACAAAGGCAACGTGTTCAAGTGCTCAAGCGAATGTGTCTGTGTGTGTGTTTGTGTGTTGAGAAGAGCTAAAAAAAAACATTCATAAACAAAGTTTGAACGCATTTTTTTTTTTTAACTACGTGCTAAACTGAAATATAACCAAAATTATAAAAGCAATTCGAAGTGAACACAATTTCGCTATTAATTCTTTAAATTTGTTTATAAAGGTCTGCTGGGGTATAATTTAGGCCTAACTGCTTTATATTCCAAAAGCAAATTGAACAAGTAAGAACGGGACTGTCTTCGGCTATGCCGAAGACTTCATACCTTTCATGAATGGAAGGAATTTCATACCTTTTATTCAGATGTATAAGATAAGAAATATATAGTGAACAGATCTACATACCTTAACGATTTTTAAGATAAATATAAAATAAAAAATAGGTAGGTACTTTGTGTGAGGATCCAAAGTTTCAGGTTTAGTGGTCTGCGTGTAGAAACTATGACTACGAATCACGTATTTCAACAATATATGACGTAAGCGTAACTATTTGATGAAATTTGATGAATTTTGAGGCTTCTAGCCGTAAAAAGGGGGCAAAAATTAGAGTTTATATGGGGTATATAATATACATACCACCGATCTCTATGATTTTTTCAGACAACAATATATGCTATATACGTAAGCATTTTGTGAAATTTGAAGCTTGCAGCTGTTAAAACGGGGCAGAAATTGCGCAACGTTTCTTATCTGAACAATCGGTTGTATGAGATATATACTACATATACAACCGAACTCTATGATTTTTTCAGACAACAATATATGCTATATACGTAAGCAATCGGTGAAATTTGAAGCTTATAGCTATTAAAATGGGGTAGAAATTGCGTAAAGTTTCTTATCTGAACAATCGGTTGTATGAGATATATACTATATATACAACCGATCTCTATGATTTTTTCAGACAACAATATATGGTATATACGAAGGCAATCGGTGAAATTTGAAGCTCGTAGCTGTTAAAATGGGGTAGAAATTGCGAAAAGTTTCTTATCTGAACAATCGGTTGTATGAGATATATACTATATATACAACCGATATCTATGATTTTTGCAGACAACAATATATGCTATATATGTACGTAAGCAATCGGTGAAATTTGAAGCTTCTAGCTGTTAAAATGGGGCTAAAATTTGCGAAAATATATATATATATATACTATATATACCACCGATCTTTATGATTTTTTCAGACAACAATATATGCTATATACGTAAGCATTAGTTGTGCCTCTAGCTCTTAAAATAGAGCAGTAATTACGAAAAGTTCCTTATCTGAACAATCGGTTGTGGGGGATATATACTATATAAACGGCCGATCTCATCAATTTTTTCAGGCAACAATACGTGCAATATACGAAAGTATATGGTGAAGTTTGAAGTTTCAATCTGTTAAATTGGGTAAGATATTTCAAAAATCCTTTTTTTCTGAAAAATCGGTTGTATGGAGGATATATGCTATAGTGGTCCGATCCGGTCGGTTCCGACAAATGTCTAATCGGACACCCAAATACACCCGCTCACCAAATTTTATCAAGATATCTCAAAAATTGAGGGACTAGTTTGCATACAAACAGACAGACGGACAGACATGGCTAAATCAACTCAGCTCTTCAACCTGAACTTTTCGGTATACTTAGTGGTGGGTCTATCTATTTTCCTTTAAGGACTTACAATTTTCGGTTTCATGACGAAATTAATATACAATTTAATTTTCATGAAAGGTATAAAAACGGACGAAAGTGGCCGTTCATATTTTTTAATTTTTGTTCTGTGTTTTGATATTTTAGAATTGTTTTTGAAGCTAAAACATTTTTAGAGCAGCAAAAAGTATAATGATGGGATATATATTCTCATCAGTGATTGGAAATGCTATATTAGTTTGGAGCATATATGTAATACTCCTATATTGCTACAAAAGGCTAGGTACATTCTCAAACATCAGAGTGCCGATATATTGCTGTTTAAACGTTTTTGTTTTCGTATTCAATAATCGAATGTACCTAAATTTAAATTTTTTCTTGTCACGCTTATGCTGCTACAGTCACAAAAATTGTATAGGCTGTCTTGTTTTGATTTCGAATTCAAAACACATTGGGAGCATTTTCTATTAGAAATATAGGAGTATTACATTTATGGTTTGGAGTCTTTTCTTTAGTTTTGCTTCAGCTCTGAACACGAACAGAGCAAAGAGCAGAGCCGTTGCAAAAAAAGTGACAGCATTCTCATGCTCTGCTACGAGCTATGTCATGCTTTAGAGTGGGGAAAATAGAAGAGTAGAAGCTTCGAACGAAATCTTATTTGTAGTGGAGCGAGAGCAAAAAAAAAATGTATTGCTATTTGCTCTTTTGAACATAGCTTTCACTATTCTCGCGCGACTACTTGTCTACAACGACTTGCAATGCAAAGTTGGAACAAAGGTAAGTATCCCCATTACAGCTGATATTACCCGGTTATTGCCTGGGTATTAGGGTACCCGTGTAAAATCCGCATGCTTCTTGCAGTGACTAAAGTACCGATTCAGCACAACGCGAAGAAAAATATCAGTACACTTAACCGAAAACAAAAATTAAGCTAAATGCATCTGAAATATGCTTGCACTGCTCTCCCACACCGTCTGGTTGAATTTTGCTCTCAAAAGGCATGTGTGAGAGAGAGCAGAGTTGCAATCATTGGCGGTCTGCTGCGATTATAGCCCTACGACGTCTAGCTCTTCCTGTATCTTTTCTTCTTTGCGTTTGGCCAGGAACAGGCGTGCGTGTATATTTTCTTTGACGAGAAAGTTATCCGAGTCGAATTAGGTTCTCGGATCGTGCTTACAGTTAAAATACTAGAGACATGCCATCCGTCTATGACAACGTAGCTTGATGTTTAATTTGACACAATCACCTTGTGCTGGATATGACCATGTTTCGAGCAGCGGCGAAGTAGAACAATCTCAATCCATTAGCAGAGGTTCCATTTTGTGGACTTTACTTTCCTACCGTGAGGCCAAAATCACCTTCTCCGCTCCCCTATCGGTGTATGGGCGCAGATGAATGATATATTAATAAATTTTATTTTAATTCGGATTGTGGCTTTTGTCCACAGGCGTGAACGTCAGTACTATGTGACAAAATCTATCTCCCACCACAAATGCAACTCCAAAACTGCGCTTATTTGCATGTCACAATTTCTGATTTAATTCTTTCCTTGCTTCGTCCAACGTCTTTTTTGGATGACGGTGATGTCGGCTTTTGTCCTCACGTTGACATTAACCGGCCGGGCATCTACAGAAATCCCATTAAGGGAACGGACATTCCCGAAGCAAAAGCCAAAATCAAAGTATTTAGCAGTTTTCGGAGGTCGTTATCACTAAGGGGTTGTTTTATTTTTCAAGACGTTGTAATATTTTTTATTGGACTGTTACTTGTGACGGGTCCCAAGCCCAGCGCACAACCAGCTTAGCCGGGATGAATATATTACCTGCACGATTATATAGTGAGCCGTTTGATCCAAGACAGACGCCCGCTTGCAGCCGGCCCTTATGGTGATCAGACGCCACTTACGAAGTCCACCAACTAGCCTTTAAACCGATTAT